>NW_010133656.1:0-519 GCF_000699245.1 Pterocles gutturalis | reverse complement strand
ACGACGCCGAGCAGGGACCCTCTCCCAACACTCCCCATTCCTCAGTTCCTCCTCCTCTGCCCGACAGAGCAGGGGGTCCGCCCCCAACTCTGGGGTATCTCCCTGGCGCCTTTCCCTCTGGCACGCCAGGGAGTTACTCCACCAGTCGATCTCCCGCTCACAGTCCCTGATGGCCCTCAGTCTCTCCATCTCATCTTTCAGCTCGGCCACCATGGTGAGCAGATTTTCCACCGTCTTGCACTTTTTTTTAATGTTCGTCACCCTCCCCCGGCAGCAGCAGGCTCTGGCACTCACTGCAGCCAGAGACCTGTGTAGCCACAGTTTGGAACAGGCCCTCCGTTTGGGTCGCCAGAGTCTTTCTGGGGCAAGCTCTCTGCCTGGTGCAGACCATGACAAAAACAGCGGTCACAGACTGCCCATAGAGAGGTAGGACTCACAAGCAGGGAGGGGCAGAATTCCTGTGTCCTGCAGCACAACCTCCCATACCCCGCGCTGCAGCACCTGGTCTTTAGTTCTTCC
>NW_010133655.1:25284-33107 GCF_000699245.1 Pterocles gutturalis | reverse complement strand
TTCAGCTACCGCATGGCTCCAGTCCTTTCTTCTGCCCCGTCCGGGGCCCCGAGCTAAGAAATAGCGAAACTGGGAGGGGGCTTCTGCGGCCTGTTGAGCTGGTTTAAGGGTTAACGAAGTCAACTACACCGATGGGGTTGGTGCTCTTTGGCTCGTTGCCCAACCCTTCCCAGGAGCTGGGGTTGCGTCAGCGCGGGCAGCACCACACCACCATCCTGCTCGGTGCCTTCGCCCCGCTGCTGTTCCCCGCCGCGAGCTGTGCTGGGCTCACTCTGGCGTTTCCCACCGCATGGTAACTTTTTCCTCCCCTGTCGTCTCCAGGGTTTCTCCTCGTGCATGGTAACTCTGTTCCGTTGGGGAGCTTTTGCCGTTGTCCTCTCACCTCCATTCAGCCAGCGTGGTGGTAAGAGACAAACAGTTTGCAGAGGTTCTTCCGCTGCCCCAGCATGGGTGCCCCAAGGACTCTGAGGAGCTCTGGGCTTCACATTGCTGAATGTGATGCCTGGTCCCTCATGGGTTGCTCATCTCTGCCCTAAACTGAGCACCTGAAACCAGTCTTACACCCCTGCCGCATGGCGAGATGCTCTGGCACTGAAAGCCTTTGGTTCTGGGGCTATTTTCCTTCCAACTCGGTGTCCAAATGTTGCTGCAAAACAGCCCTTCTGAGCATTGCACAGCGAGGCCGTGGAGCTTAGAGTAAGTGGTGCTGGCCAAGTGCCACGCAGCACTGCCAAAGTGCCCATGGGCTCCACTCTCCGTGTTAAAATTTGGATCTGCTTCAGGATGCTCCAGAGCACAAGACCATGGGGAAAGCAGGAGATCCCTACTCCAGAACAGGGATTCACAGAGCCACCAGAGCTGTTCCTCAGGCTCCCACAGCATCTGTGTTGGCAAGGTTAAGGTGAGCCGTGTCAACCTGACCCCTGCTCATTTTATGCAGAAGGAACAGGTTTTTGAAGTTTGCTTGAAAAATTGAAAGATTTGTGGCTCACTGCTCCTTTGCTAATCTTGTCAGATGCTTAAGAACGTCTGAGTGGAGCCACCGAAATGTTGGGCTAATCTACAAGGCAGATTTTTAAGGTATTTTTAGACACCTAAAGGTGCAGGTCCCTAAACACCTTCACAAATCTGGATTCATGTGACTGACATAGAGCTGCCTCATAAACTTCAGATGCCCTGGAGCTTCTAGCTGAGACTTGCAGGTAAATGATTGTCCCATGGGCGTAAGCCATTAATCATCTGAATCACGAAACAAAGAGTTTTCACATACAGCTACCACCCAAAACTCTGTGATTATTCCACCATGCACTCCATGCCTTCATGACATAAAAACTTGGAAGACTATGAATAGTGTGAGCCCAACAGGTACCTTGCTGAATACAGGGTGGCCGGTTTGTCACCTGTTTACCTGTCCAAGGACTCTGCAGTCATGGGGTACTGTTCCTCAAAGCAGAGGCATCCACTTCAGCAGTTCACTTAGCACAGGATACGCTGTCATTCTGTCACCAGCGCTGTGTTTGGAAGGGGGTGTACAAGAGTCCTAAAGCCCTGAGTCTGATCCACCAGCTTATATGTGGCACTCCGTTGTGTCATCTCCGTGGCTCTGATGGCTCCAGCCTGCCCAGCCGTTTCAGTGGTAAGGTTTTTGGAAGGCAAAGTCTTGGTGTGTATTTGCAGCACCTGGCTTGGAGGTCACTGCTCCTGCTAGCTCATCCTTCCCTTTGATCCAGTTCATCAGAGCAAATGTACACACCCAGAGTCTTGTCATGTGTGCCTCTTGATAGCCAGCTAGTGTATAGACACTGTGCGATGGGTTTTGCTTGCCTTTAACATATAAATTGGTACAGAATCAAAAGACTGGGATTCAGAATTTTTAAGACTTATCCGAACAACTTCCTTTCTTATTTCAGGGTCTTACTAAACTTGCTAAATGCTCTGGATTGAATCTGGAAGCTGCAGAGCCTGTCAGAAGCTCGTCCTTCCTCCAACTGTTTTTTCTTTGAGGCATTATTCTTGATGATGACTTTTTCTCACCTGATCTTATAGTAATTGTCGATTGTATTGTCAGGTCTCCTGGTCTGATTCATGAGTGCCTAGTGCAATGTTCAACTTGGTGCTCATGTAAGATAATACATCTCCATCTGTACATCTGCTTGACAGCACAGCTTGAGGACCATATGGCCGTGACTCTGACTGCCCACCTTTTTTTCAGTATTAGCCCCAAGACTCTTTCATTTCCTTTGTAAAAGAGGATTATTAGAATACTCTGTTTTGCTCCAAATAACAATAAAAAAGACAATCTCTGTTGCCCATTTCTGTTCTTCTCCAACTGAACGAACTGCAGCCTTGGAGAGACAGCCCTGACGCTTCCTCATCCGCAGCACTAGATTATGTGGACTGGGGAATCTTTAAGCTGAAGATAACAACTTACCCTTAATTTTGCTTTACTACAGCTTGTACTCGACTGAAGAGATAAAAGTCAATGTTATAATAAAAGTGTAGTCACGATGCTAAAGTGGTATTTTTGCCTGTTTCCTGGCCAAGGCCTGTAATTTCTCTGTTCCTCGGGTACATTTGCGTAAAGCAGGTACAAGTGTCTTTCCCTTTCTGGTCAGGATATGTGCTCTTACTGCGGCTTTGCATCATGCTTAGCAGAGTGAAGCTCCCCTCTTAATTGGTGCCTTAGTGGTCCTACAAAGTACATAAACGTGAGTAATAATTCTCATAGTTCATTTACCTCCTTCTCCTCGTAGTAAACTAGAAAGGTCAGTTCACTGGGGGAAAAAAAAAGCCAAACCAACCCCACCACCTGACACTTTGTGTCTAGTGTCGAAATACATTTTGGGCATTATTAAATGGGAAAAGTTTTGTGCTCCTGACTGAATAAAATGTGATAGAAGGTGGCCCTGGGAATGCTGGTCACCAAGACTAAAACTGAAATTCCCTGCTTCTGCTAAGGGCCAAGATCTGGAGTACTAATGGCAACTGTCTCATGGAAGACTCTTTCTGAAACACAACCACTTGTTCAGAAAAGCAGACTTACAGATGAGTAATTATCCTTTGCAGTATGGTCTCCATGTGTTCAAGCCCCAGAGATTCCAGCTCACTGTCCTTTTCTAACCCTAAATGAATGGTAATGGAAAGGCTAAAATACATCATGTACATGTAAGTTAAAGCAAAAAAATACACAAAATCCAGCTTGCCTCTGGAGTGGTCTTTGTTCCCCGCTGTGTTTCCTGCTGGAGTTTGCCTCTCTTGTGTTTCTTTCCATTCTTGTCTCTGAAAACCCATGTTTTTCTAGCTTTCATTGCGATGACATCTGTGCTCAGCCAGTCCGAGAGTTGTGCTGGTGGTCTTCAGCTCAGATCCTTCACGCTCTGGCAGACCACAGGCTTCCAGGCTGCAAACTACAGGCTGTCAAAGAGATGGAGAGGAGCACTAATCACACTAGTATTTGAGCACTTCCTAAACTAATACATTTATCCTCACAGGATTTCTGTGAGGTAGGAAATTACTACTGTCCCCCTTTCAGAGATGAAAACCAGATGCACACAGAAGCTAATTGACTTAGCTAATGTCGCACAGGAGCCGGTGGCAGAGCACTGAAACGAGATCAACCCCTGGCCCCAGTGCCGAGCGCTGGAGGACAGATCGGCTCAAACGGTTTTGAAAACCCGGCTGGTGCCCACAGGCTTTTATAGCCCCGTGCAAATGCAAAGCGCGAGCTTTCAGACCCCAGCAACCCGGGGCAGAAAATTCAAAGCACAAGCTTTCAGATCATGGCAACCTAGGAGGGAAGGAAGGGATTTACACTCAAATCTAAGTTGGGTGGCAGCAGCAGCAATACCAGCCTGGCCCAGGTTTGCAGAGTGACTGGGCTTTTGGACTTGCTCTGGGGAAGAAGCATTTTTTTTCCCTGACAACTACTGAGAAGGGATTCCTGATATTGGATCAAAACTCTCGGCTGATTTCATCCTTGTCAGAAAATCCATCTGGGGGCTGAGAGCTCCCCTCGCTTTCACACCAGTGAAAGCAGGAGCTTCTGGAAACAAAATTTCAGCCCAATGCTTTTTTTTTTTCATATTAATTTTTAGTCTTGCCTACTTTTATATTCAGTTTTCAGAACATGTTGAAAGTATTTTGAAAGAAGCCATGAAGCAGTTAAGAAAATACTGGAGAGTGTGTTCAGTAGGAGATGAGGAATGCCACTAACACAGCTCGTGTGTACAGGAGTGGGTTTTGATTAAATGCTTGTCCATATAAGCATTGAGACAGGAAAGGGAGTGGCATTGCCTTATCCTTGCAGCAAATTTATAGACCTTGTTAGCGAGGTTAAACTTTTGTGCTGACTAAACTTTTCCACACCCTCTTTCTGCAATAAAAATCCACCTCAAATTTTCAGCTCACAACCATGTAGCAGATGAACTAATGACAAATGTTTCACGTTAAAGCAAGGAAAAAATCCCAAAATATTCTTCCCCAGCACCAAAAATTATTCTGCCCAAACAGCTGCTCCAGCATCAGAGAACTCCACCTCTTACCAGCTTTTAAGATTTTGTAGGATTGGAAAGCTATTGCTTTTCTTTGACGGTATCATTGACTTCAGATCTGATTGCAGGATGGATTCTGCCCCAGTCCTCCATGCAGCAGCACACTCTGACAGCAGCCACCTGAGACACAATAGTAATTCAGAGAGCAGAGACAGTAGGCGTAACTGGGAGAAGGATCACCCTGACTGCAGCTCTGCTGCAACAGATGACAGGCAAACAGGACACATACATCGGATTGATGTTTATATCCCCAAAGGAGCTGACACAATTGCTGTTTACCAAATTTTCTTTTTAACTTGGAAGATCAGATCTGAAATTTTCAAGGTGCAATAAAGGGGGAGCCCCATATTCTTACCTCCGTGTTTGAGAGCAGTAGTCCTGAGAAGGTGATGGGAATAAAGTATTGCTCCCACATTGGATAGTCTCAGCCTTTTGTGTGCGAATGGCAAGAGTGGCCTCATCGGGTGGCAGGAGCCCTCGGGCACAGCACGGTTACTATAGCTCCGCTCCGCAGCTGAGCTCTGCAAAGAAATCAAGCAGAAGAATTTGGGCACTAAGATCTTCTACGGTAATGGCACAGAGGAGGGGTTTGGGGCCTGCCCAGCTCTGCATGTGAAAGCTGGGATCTCCCGGCTGGAATATTACCGGCACCAGAGCCGTCAACTTGGCAGAAGGAGAATTTCGTGGCTGAACTGTACTTACTCCTCTTGCAGCCAACAGTGAATTTTCTCAGCGTGCAGCCCAGCATCCAAGCTCTGCGCAGAGGCCAGGTTGCAGTGGCTGGTCTGTGTGAACAGCGTGGGAATGCCATGATCCTGGGGAAGGTGACGGTGCTGTGAAGTGTGACCGTGGTGCAACAAACACCTGCAGTTGAGGGTACCAGCGTGGAGCCGTGGCCCTGCTCCGGTCTGCGGGACTAATCCTCGCAGTGCTCATGGGGCAGGATTCACACCCAGGAAGAGGCCAGAATGAGGGATATGTGGTGCTTAATCTCATAAACTTGAACAGGATTTAAATGCTTCCCAGAATTTTGCAATCTTGCTACCCTGTTGCAGGATGTCCATGTATTATAGAAGTCAACTGAAGTGATGCCCTAATGATTTTCTTTAATTCATTCCTTCTGCCACCCCACCCCCCAAAAGAAAATAACCCAGCAGAAACCGTCTGTCTTGACAGGTCATTTAAAACTACTTTTGTAAAAATAGATTTGTATTTTATGGCTTAATATTTTAGAGGCTGGGGACTGGTTGAACTTCTTTCAGCACTCGCACTTCTTGCTTTGGGCTCCAGCCTTCAAATAAGTCACCGGTTGTCATGATTTACTGTGTACGCCATGGGACAAGTGCAAGATTTTGACAAGAAAAGATATTTGGGTGTTATTTGAGGAGACATGGGGAAAGTCACTTAACTCAGTGTTTATATAGAATGACTTTCTTGTTTCAGAGGTCACCTCTGCTGGAATAACAGGTGCAGGCTTCAGACATCAGCTGCGAGGGCTGTTTCGTGCATCAGGGAGGTTATAGCTTTTCCTATTAAAGATAGCGGGAATTTGAGGGAATAAATTTTGTTTAAATTTAACTAACCTTTCCATCACAATTCTAGCAGAAAGGTGCAGCCTGTCAGCATAACAATCGCTTTAGTGGTGATAATACCAGCGTCTTTTCTAAGGGCTGTTCCCATTAAGGTCTTCAGAGCAATGGATGTGTAAACCTGTTCCTGAAAAATGTGTCACAACTTTGAAGGCGACTGCAAGTTTAAGTAAGAGCAATAAAGTGGGTGAGGAACAGGCTATAAACACGGTACAGACTTTGTTCAAATTTGGGTATAAAGGGTTTCTGCAGTGCTGTTCCAAGTGTGGGAGAGTTGGCTCCGGTAGTCGCTCTGCAAATATTGCAGAATGGTGTTTGGGTTTGTTTTTAAAAGCACCTCAAGATGGCATTTCTCCAAAACTGAAGGGTTAGGCGTGTTCAGCAAATGAAACAGGCTGTTTTTTTTTCACCTGAACCACGGCCCCTGTGGAGAGCTGCAAGGCTTCCTCCTCAGCCCTCCTCTGAACCCCAGGGCTCTGCACAACCTCCCCTGCCTCTGCCCTTCTGCTGACCCTCCTCCCAGCAGCTCTCTGAGCTCATCTGTCTCTTTCTTCTCTCTCCACCGCTGTTCCCTCCTGCACACACATACCTGCACACACACACACATGCACACCCACCCACCCACCCACACACAGCCCCCAGAGCCCTCCCCAGCTGAGCACTCGCAGGGCTGAGGCACCACTGCCCTGGGGACTGGCCACCCTCTCGTTATCTCCAAGCTCTCCTTGCTCAGACTGCCTCCAAGTCAAACTTCAGAGCTGCTGAACTCAACCACACTTTTATTTCTTTACCCCACATTTTCCCACCTGCAAGTCTTTTTAACTGCTTTTGCACATCCCTTGCCAGATCTGCTTTACATCCGTTCTTGGCCGGGGCGCATGGCTGGAGTATCTGAGCACCTTTCAGTCATGCATGAAGTGATGTGACTCCTGTCAGGGTCGGGTGATTTGTTCTCTCTCCTCATTCTCTCCCAAGAAGGAGGGCTGTGCCTGCTGTGCCAGAGTCTTTGTTTTGTTTGGGTAAAGTTTCAGTTTGTGAGATTTTCCTGTGACCAAGAGGCTGGGGGTGTCACCCACAATCTTCATTCTTTCATCTCTTCGATGTGCTCTGCTGACATGCTGAAGATTTTCACAATTTTTGTGTTATCTCTGCTCTACATTCCTCTGATAGCAAGAATATTTGGCATTGTCATATTTAATGACTAAAACCATCCAGCAGGATTCTGTCTTCTGCTTTTGGGTCAAGCTGAGAACATGCTGAGAACAGAGCAGTCCACACATGTCCCAGCAGTTTTTACACCTTCCTCTGTGTCTGGTCATGGTAGGACATGGGGCTACATAGATGGCTGAGCTGGGCTGGGCTGAACAGCTCTGTGTTCCCGTTTCCCCAAAATCTTTGTTGGTGCTATTCAAGGTACCCCCTCAAAATTCACAAAACCAGGAAAATTATACTTCTATATGTTTTTTCTGCTTTTCCTTCCATGGGATATAAGCAGGAAGCTGGCTTATTGAAGGTGGGGTTTTTTCTCTCATTTATACTTTGCATTTTTAATTACAGTAAGAACTCCTCTTTAGAAAAGACATTCAAAGGAAATAATGTGATCATCAGATTAATTTTTGGTTTAAATAATGGACTAATTTTCTGCTCTCCCTATCCTCCAGCCACTTCCGAGTGGAAAAGGAAC
>NW_010133655.1:6695-25135 GCF_000699245.1 Pterocles gutturalis | reverse complement strand
ATTCCTGAGGCACACCATAGCATCATATACTGTCTTAGGAATTGATTTAGAGCAATCAAAACTGATAAAAATGAAACTGCAAAGAAGAGGAGACAAGCCTGCTTCAGCTGCTGTGGTCGAGTGTGGATTTGCTGCCGGCAGCCGTGAGGAAGATGAGCCTATTCTCCTCCATGTCTTCCTCCCACACACTGCCGCCTTCCCCAGCATCTGGGGCAGATCAGAGCTGCCACTGAGACCATTTTGCCTTTTTCCTAATGAGCGAGATCTCCATGCATAGCCAGGCACACTCAGTATTTTAAGACCTGACCTTCACATATAGTTGAATCCTGAAAAGCTGGTGCTGCCACCAAAAGAAGCATCCCCGTCATCTTATTCTTACCTGATACCACGTTTTCCATTGCATTAGCAGAAGCAGCTGCGTTCTGAATCAAATAACAGGACAGTTCTGGATTAAAACAAATCTGGAAAAAAAAAACACCAAGTTTTATCTCAGTGCACTTCCCCTTGCAGCCTTGCCTGTGCTGGCCCCAGCACGAGGTGCAGGTGTGCAGGGGCAGGGCTGAAGAGCCGGGGCAGCAGGAAGGCAGGCTGCACTCCACACCGGGCTCCCTTATGCTTTTGCTGTTGGACAAATGATATTTCTTTCTGCAGCAGTGATAGTTTATACTGACCTAAATTATATGTAAAATTACAGCCTAATGCAAAGGGTATTGCTTCATGCCTACTTTGAATTTAAAAGGTTTGCCTAGGTTAAAACATATATCAATACTTCCAGCTGTAGGACCGAAGGCGCTGCATGCTTTTGTTGCTACGTTCTGCGCTGGCCCTGTAAAGCAGCTGTAAATTCAGGCAGCTGCTTTGCATTACCATTGGGGCACAGCACAGCCAGCATGGGGGTGAATCAGGGATATACTTCATCTTTTTATACATTGCATCAGAGAGACAAAAGAAGAGAGAGCCTCTGTGCTGGAGGGCGACTCATCTCCACCCTCTGGTTTTCCTGTCTCTGAGCAGGGAGGCAGCCCCTCACGGTAGCAACAGTTGCAATCCCCCTATCCCAACCCTGGCAACAAACACCCTCTTCTCCTCCTGGTTCCTACTCGAGTCTCTATCCCAATTCCCCAGCAGGATGCAGAGCCTGAGCCTTCACCTCCACAATGGGCTGGAGGCACTGGCGGATGCTGGAAGGGAACAGGAGGGACAGGGGAGCTCCTTGAAGGTGAGCACAGAGGCTACAGGGAAAAAGGGGACACCTACAGCCCTTGGGAGAGGCTGGGCTGTAGGAAGGTCCCTTACCTGAGGGACATGAGCTCAGGATGGAGAAGGAAATAGGAGAAGGTCCCAGGGATACAGAAGCTGTCAGCTCTGCCCCCAGAAACCTCCGTCCAGGTTGCAGTACACCTGCAGCCTGCTGCTTGTAGCGTCCCCCCCATCCCACCACCCTCTCCAGCCTCCTGCTCCAGCACAAAGCTTCCCTAAGCCAAGCTGCCCTCTCCTTGCCATCCTCCGTCCCACCTGCAAGCCCGCTCTGACTGCTGGCAACACTGCTGTGCCTTCCTCGGGCTCTGGCTTCAGGCAGTCTGTCATCACATCCCTTTGGAACCTGTTTGACTCTTATCACTGTTAAAATGGTGCATATTAATTTCTACTCTGAATTTGTCCAGTTTCATCTTTATTAGCTTTTATTATGACGCTCTGATCTGCTACAGAGCCCTTTAATATTGAAGGGCTGGAGGCAGCCAGAATCATTGCAAGAGCTGGGTTCTTGTTCCAGGAACTGCAGCATATGCTCCTTGCAGAAAATCTTTCTGTGTTTTCAGTGTTCCTTCTATAAAAACATCCAAAAGCAAGTTTATATCTGAACACCACTTTTTTTCTGAGGGGCAGAGTCATGCTGCTGAAACTTGAGTGTCTGCCTAGAACTTTCCCCAGGAGCAGGGATTTTAGCAGAGGTCTCCATATTGTTCGAACTGGGCAAACAGGGGTTGGAGCTCAAACCTCACCTCCTGACACCAGGAGGTAGGTGTCCAGGCTGGGAGAAGATGTCTAGAAACATCAGTTTGTCAGTGAGGAGTTCAAATGATGCTGCAGAGCGCGTGGGCAGTGCTGTGGCATGTCCCCACGCTGTTCCTTCCTGCATGTCCCCGCGGGACCCTGCCAGGCAAGGAAGGCTTTGGGGAAAGGCTTGCCATGGAGGTGATGTCCCTTGGAGTCTTCCTGGGGCACCTCCTCATCCAGCTCATCACTCGCATCTTATTTATGTCTCCCTAGTGCATGACCAGACATGCTCTGAGACTCCATATGAAAATGCTATAAAGTAAAGAAGAGTTTTTACTGCATCAGCTTAAAGACTGCATCAGTCTTTCAAATGGCATTTAGGATTGCCACTTTGAAATATAGACACAGCTTTGTCACGCTGCCATCATAAACTCCAACTTACAGCTTCGACCACGAGGCTGCGCTTGGCAATGACAGCCCAGGACGGAATCCTTTCCCAAGCTGAAGATACATAACCCCTCGGAAAATAATTTGTATGTGGAAAAAACACACATTAGTGGGATTTGTTGTTTGTATAACCCGAGAATGGTTTTAATTAAACAATAAATCTACGAAGCAATTAGGCAAAAAGGAGTCAAGGCAGAATTGGTATTTTGAGAGAAAGCTGAGATATTGCAGTTTAAAAATCAGCTGGGCTGCATGTTCAGCAAGTATGTGCTCCAGCACCTGTGGAAAAGCCAGTGTGGTGTTGCATAAATAGATGCCTATCAGGCGAGAAGCTCTATGGGTAGATATGTAATTATACAACTTGAAAAAAAGATCATAATATTTATACTGCAGCCTGGATTGGCTTCAATCATGTGCATAATACATTTATTTGAAAACATCCTAATTATGTGTTTACCTGACAGAAGGAGCCATTACAATCACCCTGGCACGTAAACCCATTTTATAAATCTGCTTGCTTTTGGCTTTACCCAAGAGACCTACACCAACTGCACATATATGAGTATTTATATAAATCTGTGAAATATATAAATAATAACATTCTTAAAGGATATCATCAAAACATTCTGGACTTCTTTTCCTCCTCATTCTAGATTGTTGGGCTGCTTTTTTCTTAGAGCTTTTCTGAGCAGGGATGTTGCATTTGATATGCAGAGAAAAAAAATGCATTCTTAACACTCTGGAAATAATAACAAACTCCTTGAAAGATTTAAATTAGTTTGTTCCCTGAATTAAATGTCCCATCTGCTTCCCTTCCCTCCCCAAGCCTCTTCTTACCACCCCCCGGTGTGTGTGCACATGGGTTTAGTTTTTCTTTTTTTTTTTGGTTTTTTTTTGGATTTGCTCCTAAATTCCAGCAAATGCACAGCTAGTCCAGCCTGCTGGGACTGTTCTGTTAAAACTGGGTTTAAGGTTTGTGCTGGGTGCTGAGCACAGGCATTGGAGCTCTGGCCAGGGGAAGGGCCAGGTTGCACCTGCAGCTCTTGCCTGGTGCAGCGCACACGCACACGCATACTCACACGTATGCACACGCATGAACATGCATGCACATGCACACACGTACATACAGGCACACACACGCTGGGGACTTACTGGGGAGCTTGGCTGTGCAGCCAGGGCTGGTGTAACAGGGTCACTTGTGGCTGCTGGAGTTACAGAAACACTGGGCAGGGGGTGTGCATGCATTTGGTTTGAACTCAGAGCACTGGAGCATTTGGGAGGAAGGCAAACAAATATTAAGAATGCTAACAAGATTGTCAACAGTCGCAAGGGGGAGGGGAAGTGAGTTTGGGGCTCAGTGACCTTGACAATGTCTTTCTAAATAATGCTGGTTGCCTAATGTACTTGCCAAGCTAAAGGAAATTGTAATTTAAGGCTGACTCCATCCCGTACTCACAGGGCTCACCCTCAGTCTCTCCCACACCTACTCTCTTATTTCCCTCTTTCTAGAGAGAATGCTCTAGTTGTATCAGAGAACAGCCTGGCAGCACTAGCTGCACATCATCTTCTCCCTCGTTAGAGATGAAATAGAACATGTAAATATTTTCAAACATGATGTTTTGTTGAATCTTTTTCTGTAACTCATCCTAATCATTAGCTTGCATTTTAGACATTTATAATGAAAACATATTAATTTAAATTTACTCTTTCTTTTGGGAAACATTTTAAAATTAAAAAAAAAGGGGTGGGGGGGAGACATGATTCTTGTTGCTGGTTGCATGTCCTGCCAGCCTGATTGCACACTCTGTTATAATTATGCTGAGCTCTGCAGACCTTTGGGGAGCCATGTTGTACAGTAGAATGACTCCTAATTGCCAGGGGTAAAACCTTGGGCCCATCGAAGTCAATAGCAAAATTTCTACTAATTTCATAGAGAATATTTCAGAGACCATCTTCAGAATTATGAACATCAATATTATTTAATATACTGACTTAACTGAAAGGAAAACCAAATCTATCATTAATATTACATAGAGGCTAATAAACTCAATTTCTTGAACAGTTAAGTTACCCGAAATTTTAAAATCTTTAGGTCATCAGTATTAAGAAAAACAGAACTTCTTAATTTAAACTGACTGATCTATTTCCTTCTAATGCAATTTATTATGCCTCTGCAAAATTTATGATGGAAAGCTGTACGACATGTCTGTGGTTTTTTTATGCCCAGGCAAAATGCAAAATGGCAGGATGGATTTGCTGAAAGGTTTAAAAATGTCATCTGAGCTAGGCTTCAAGATCCAGCAGAATTTGTGTGAGGCAATTACGAGCAGCTTAAAGGGGGTAACGGAGGTGTAGGATGTATTTCAGTCATAACAGCTGTCTTCCCTTGCCATAGCGTGAAGAGTGGCACCACCCATTGGGGATACTGGGGATGGGTATGTGGTGCTCAGCTCCCACCTCTTCAGAGAGCCACGGTCCATCTCCACCTCTTCCAGCATCTCCCAGCCATGGCCGTCTGCCTCCATCCCACTACTTAGGTCCCGTGTGGACAGCAGTCAACAAGTGACACATGGCTTCCACGTGGTCTCCCTACGACTAAATTCACCGTTCCATGAACTGGTTTCAAGAACTAGCTGATGAATGTACTAAACTATGTATACAATTTTTTAATAAGGTAGGGAGAATTTGAGAGGGGAATTGAAAATCAGAGCTGTGGTCAGAAGAGGGAGAAAGCTCTTGCGAGTATTGACTCATTTGCATCCTTTCTTCAATTTCGTATTTATTTCAAATTCTCCTTTCAGCTTGAGTTGAGCAGTAGTTTTTGTTGCTGGAAGATAATCGCAAGCCAAACAAATTTAAGAATCAGCATAGAAGAACCCGAAATCCTGACTAATCTTCATCATTTTTTAAAAGGGGAATCAGTCAGGATGAAACTAGGAAGCTATGCCTAACATAATTAATTTTTTAAATCTTTTTTTTTGGTAAGTGTATTTGGAATGAAAACAATCCTAACGGTAATATTGGTCTATTACTAGAAATGATGAAATGGTAAAAGCACAATTTTTTATAAATCATCATCCTCTGTCTTCAGAGGGAAAGATAGATGACACTGTCATGTTAAATGATGGTGAAACATAATTAACTCTCATTGATCATGGAAGGCAATGCATAGCACCATTTTTAAATCAGTAGCTAAGACATTTTGCATCTGAGAACTTTGTAGGAGCCAGCCAGGAAGATGTCCAGATGATTACCGTTGATTTTCAAGAAGTTTGAACTAAGAAAAGTTCAGGGATCTGTTAAAAAAAAATTGTTTGAGTATTTAAGAAGATACACACTTGTAGCCCCATCATCTTGACAACTAGCTGCAGCAAAAGAATGAAATGACTGATACAGCATGCTGATGAAAAATTAAAACTGGCAAATATAACTTGTCCCCATTGAATTTATGGAAAATACCAAGCTAATTTGATGTATTTTTGAGTAGCTGACAAGTTCAATTTAAAGAAGTAATAGTCTATTAATACCGTGTACAGCTAGACTTCTAATTGACTAATACCAAACATTCTCCTTAATAAATTAGAAACATGCAAGTAAACATACTAAAGATTAAATGAATTGGAGGGTGGCTGCTTGACAGTTTTGGCGTAGGTTTGGCAGTGTAATGGTAAATAAGGGATGCTCACAGGAGGAGATGTGACTAAAGATCCCGAAACAATCAGTTCCTGGCCATGCACATTTTGAAAGTTTTAGCAGTGAAGAAAAGAGAAAATATAAATTGTTAAACATTAGGTTGTCAATGGCACAAAAATTGTGGAAATACTGGAATGCGGAAAGCCCTGGTACTAGATGGGAGAAGACAGTCTGCACCAAAGGCTTGTCTTGGCAAAATGCCTTCTTCACAGTATGCCCTAAAATAGCATTTGCATTACCCATCAAAGGCTAAGAATATATCAGAAACCATAAGCTTACACTTAATACTTCTTATAATATGTGTGCAGAATGTTATATAGTTTATAGAAACCTAAGAACGTGTATTCAGTCGCTCGGGCTAGGGAGGAATTAACTAGAGCTGCAACATACAGCACTTTTCGCCTTCTAAAAGAATATTTGCAACCGCAGGATTGTGTTTCATAGCCACAAATGTGCCTATCCTTCATGAATTTGTCTAATCCCATTCTAAGCCCATTTATACTCTGCAGTATTTTGTCGCAATGAATTCCACGATATTATATTTATGTGTATATATATATATCTCATGCGGAAAAAATACTTCCTTTTGTTGGTTTTACACCTGTGACCCATCTCAGCTGGGAGCTTGCCAGTTCCTATGCAGTGAGAAGGAGTGAGTAGTTTATCTTGGATCACTTTCTCTATATAATTTTTTATTTTATAGACTTCTCTGGTGTCTCCTCAGCTCTGTCTTTTACAGGATGCATAATCCTAATCTTTCCATGCACAGGCGTTGTTCCATGGCTTGCTGTTCTCACAGACCCCAAGCAGGTTATGGAGGATTGCGCCCAAAGTCCATGGAGATCAAAGAGAGGACAACAGCAGGTGCCTTCATGGTCTGTGATCCTTCATCATGCTCAGCATCCTCTGGCAGCAAAGTTCTTCGGCTCATTTGCTGCTCCTCTGAAGGGGCATTGCCTCCGGTTGGTGTTGGACCTCTGTCCGGTCACTTTGCTTGTGCCCCCAACCTCTTGTACTGAAGGAGGCATTGAACAGTAAATCCCTATTCAGCTTTCCAGACTGTTCAGGACCTTATAAACATCCAGCACGGTTGTGTCAGTTCACGCTAGGAGTCCTCATCTGTTCAGCCATTCCTGTGTCCTTGTGTACTTGGGGTTTTGAACTGCCCTCGGTGTCTGCTCCCCTCTTTTCCAGCTCTGCTCTCAGCTTTTCCAGACAGGGAACCAGATCTGCACCCAGCACCTGCCGTGCACAGGTTTTATACTGACCTGATGCTGGTTGCTGCTTTGGTCTGCATTCCCTCCTCAAATATTCTCCTTGCTTTTCTGATCTCTGCTGAGCACTGGGATGACATTTCCAGACATTCTTCTGTGATAACCTTGAAATCTTTTCTCTGTGTGGAAATAGCCAACTCACAGACTAACATATGTACTTGAAATTAGGTTTGTGTATTCTCATTACAGCACTTTGCAGATATCTACGTTGATTTTAATGACATTTTATTGTCCAGTCATTCTGAATTGTAAGATCCTTCTGATCTCTTTACGGTAAGTTCTTGTCCTTTAACCTTGAATAACTACTGTCAAAAAATTTTGTCACTTCACCATTCAACCTCTTTCTTTTCCAAATGTCGGGTGACTAGGCCAATAGCATAGGCTTTCATGCCTCTTCCAATACATTGACATGATCTTGAAGCAGGGAGGGCAGGAAGATGAAGAAAGAAGAAGGGATCAGTACAGGGTGCGGTACTCAAGACATGGCTGTATGGTGGATTTAGAGAGCAACAGTGATTTCATCTGTTTTGTTCTCTACTCTTTCCTGAATAATTCCCAGTCATCTTAGATTTACTTTATAGACTGGTGCTGAGTGGTGAGGTGTTGTTTTCAGGGAGCCTTCTGCAGTGACTTCACAACCCCTTTCATGGTACTAACAGCTCATTTAGGGCCCAGGGGTTTATATGTGGCATTAAGGTTACTTTTTTCCTCTGTGTGTTATTTCACAGCTACAAACACTGAATTTCATTTTAAAACTCACTGACTCAATATTGTGAGATCACCCTGCACTCTTTGCAATCAGCTTTAGTTATGTTTAGCTTCGTTTCAGTAACCTGAATAATCTCATATCAACTTCAGGCTGTGTCATCTCATGGCTCACCCTCTGCTTCCAGACTCCTTCAAAGATGTCTCGAGAAACCTGTGTGCCCGTGACAGAGCAAGGGAACCCAGCAAATGCTGTTTGACAGCCTGCCGAGGGGAAGTGGGTGGTGAAGGAGGAAAGCGAGTGCTTGTGTTGCCAGTTTCCCACTTTGGGGAAGAAGGTCCCTCCAACTGGCATGAACCGTTGCCGTGCCTGCCAGGAGCAGCAGCTGTTACCCCACAGCCACCCTTCCAGGCGGCGCAGGTGATGAACAGCCAAGAGTCACTTACTAAGCAATCCAGACTGTGGCGTATAGCACAGGAGCAGGCAATATCTGTTTCAGTATGAGCAATAGTAAACTCATTTATCTAAAAACAAAGAAGGAGGGCTGCAAACAGGGAATGAGGACTTTGGGAGTGGCAATTCTGAGAAGGACTTGTGGGTCTTGGTGGGGATCACAGGCAGATGAGCTGCCAGCATGGTTCAGGGCCGAAAGAGCTGGTGAAACTCTGAGGTGTAGAAATAGAGTACCCAGCTGCTGGCCAGGAGATCTCATTGCCTCTGTGCTTGGCCATGGTATGACCTCTTTGTTATTATATATAGCTGTATAGCTATATGATGTAAAGGTTAATTTATTAATACATATTATATAAAGCTTTATTATTTTCCTATAATTATTCCTTTTGATCACAGATGCTGGACGATGGGCTCACCTAAATCTCAGCTGCTGTCATGCCTCAGAAGTTAATGGAGACTAGTGAAATGGGGGAAGTGGGATGCCAGCGGGGTGAATGACGAGCAACAGTAAACTACAGCCCACTGATTGTCTGGAGTTTCCAGCAGGTTGCCACAGGCCTAATACTTAGGCAGAGTATTAATTAACTTCTATAGCAATGATCTGCAATGGAGTATTAATAGCACACTGTGTGCATGCAAATCATCCCAAAGCTGGGGGTGTTGTATGCAGCAGTGAAGAAAGATAAATAATGCAAAAGGGTTGTGAACCTCAGCAATACATGCAGGAGCTACTGCAGTAAGTGAGCTACTCCCTGGAAAGACACAAGTATTTTGGGGGGAGTCATTCAGACCATGAGGAGACGGAGTCCTGCGTTTTATTCATCCTTGTTCAACATTTCAAAGATGAATATATTCTGCCTGGTCAAGAGATCACATTTTTAAGGTAAAACTCTGCAGGGTCAAGGTTCCTGCTGGAGGGCTTTGAGCCTTGCAACGAGGTGCGAGTTGGGCACCTGGATACCTTCGCAGTCCCCTTTGGTACCTTTCTGCATATTTGAAAACCAATATTTAAAAACTTATTGGATGAACATGTTGTCTTGGTGGAGTGTCAGTTTCAAGGGTCGTGGCCAAAGGAGGAAGAACTGTTGAGCTGTGAGTCTGTGAAGTCTACGGAGCCCAACATGGGAGGCTGTTTGGTTTGGATGATGTGAGAGGAAATAAACAGAAAATCTTGGCTCAAAACAAATGGAAGAAACATAAATTAATAATAACAGAATTTTCCACACTGTGATATTACTACAGTGAGGGACATGTCCCCATCACCAATGGTGGGGAGGAAAGCATGCCTTTGGGAGTACCTTGCAGGGAATTGTGTCTGCTGGGGAAGAGTTGGGTTGATCACCAAGGAGCTTTAAATTGGGCCTGTGCCCATGAGCTCTTGCCAGCACCTGCCCAGGTGTCCCCGAAGGTCAATGCAGGTTGTCAGGCTCCAACCAAAGATCCTCCATGGGGTGGCTTTGCAGATGTTGCCTTCTGAAATGCCTCTTCACCACTGTGTGGCAGCACTGGATACTGGATTGTCCTCACTGGTGTCCTAGCCAGAATATGGATTTATGGAAGTGGTGGTAGGACCCAGCTCTCCAAGGAGCTGCTCTGACATGGCTGTGGGGACAGGTGGCAATGCCTGCAGGTCTCACTGGAGTTGTCCTCCTGCCCCAGATGGAGTGGGGAGGTATTGTGCATGGCCAGCACCCGCCCTGGCAGTTGCCTGAGGAGAGGCCACGCTGCAAATGGGGCCATAACCCGACCGCGTGTCCCAGCAGGAGCGTGAAGCCCTGAGCCACTGAGGCCTCCTGAGCGGCTGCTCGGGGCAGGAGGAGACGGTCCCTGCTCCAGGGCCACCAGCAGAGCTTCTTACCACAGCAAACGCACAAACTCTCCAGCTCACAGTGTGTCTCTGCCCTGCAGGGTGTTATTTTGTTGGCAAGCCAGCGCTTCAAACATTTTTTCTTACTTCTGCCCACCAGCAGTTAGCAGTGTGTGAGGAGCAGGCTCGTGGCAGCACATGGTGGGCTGCTCCTTGCCACCATCCCGCCTGCTGCATCGCTCCAGCCTCGTGTGCCATGGGGAGCCCAGTGGCCTGCCCAGGGATGCTCGCTGCTGAGAGCATCTTACATCCAGCCTCAGCTCTTCCTCCTTAACTTCAGACTCCTTGTCCTGCCATCTTCTGAGACTGTGAATTAATTCCCTTCCTTCATTTATATTGTTACCTTGAAGGTATTTATAGAGCAAGACTGCATCCCCTCTGACCATTCACTCTGCTAATTTATGAAACGTTGGTTTCTTCAGTCTTTCATAACTGTGTGCATTAATCCTGGCATCATTCCTATTACTTACCTGCTACCTATATTTTTCAAAATGAAGGGACATTTTTCATATTTTAAACACGGAACAACTTGCATTCAGGCAAGCGGACACACACTACGACATGCTGCCCACACCTCTGCTGCTCAGGTCCTTCTCCCCATGGGGAGGCAGGAGAGAAGAGCCCAGTGCAGGAGGGGTCTGTCCCCAGGGCTGGTGCACAGCTGGCAAATGCTCAGATGTGGCTCTGACAAAAGAACTGGCTGAGGGACCACACCAGCAGTGCTGCCAGCATTGCCGAGGGGTGACGCCGGAGCAGGGACTCACACGGCAGGTGCCATACAGCACTCTTCCCCTCCATCCATGCTGAATGGCATCAGCTCCGTTCAGGGCTGTTAAACTGCAAGATTGTGCGGTACTAGCTTAGCTCTCACCCATTAGCCTTGATCTCACTGCCTTCTAGCTCCTCGAGCTGCTTCACTTTCTCTCCAAGGTTCCAGACTGCTGTTTGTCAGCGGTGGGTCTTGTCTTGCTGCATTCAGCCCATGGCTGTAATGTGGGTGGATTCGGATGCATCCCAGGCTGTGCTCAGTGCCCACTGGTGACACTGATATGAACAGTGTTACCTCATTCTCTGTTTAGTGAAACTTCAAATGCAAGTGCTGGTCCTGTCTCCTGTGGTAACGTCACTGAAATTGTTCCCAATTTTGAAGTTTCATTTTTATGGTTACGGAGTCTGTGACTCATCAACCAATTTTGAGCCCACACCGAATTCTTTAAATCTGTAGAGTTTTCATTCAGTTTTTAAGAAAACTTAGTTGTAGCGCTACAAGAATGACCCTGAGAGGACCGGCCATGCAGGAGATGGAGAAGCAGGCTGCGTAATGAGGACGATCTGTTCAAAAAGGGAAGAAAATTAATTGTAACACACAGGGAGGGAGTGGGTTAGAGGCAGTGCAGTCCCACCTCCAGACCTGCTGAATGTCCCTCTGGGCCCGTGAGAGCATGCTGTTGGATGCCTTGCAGCAGCTGATTGCAAAGCAGCTCTGATTACTGCAGAATCCCAAAACCACAAGCTGCTTGTAAGGCTCGAGGTGCATCCCACATCGGCTTCCTCATTACCACACCTCTGTGCCTCCACTCACAAGCTCTCTGTGATTCATCCCTGGCGTGAGCAGCCTATGGGGAGGAGCGGGGTAAAGGGGAGCTTCCCCATCATCAAGAAACTTCCTACCACTGATTCCTCCAGCTTTTGCTTCCCAAATCATACCATCTCTCTCACATCTTAGTCCTTTCCCAGAACAAGAAGGAGCTGGGGAGGAGGGTGATGCATCTTCCCAGCAAGGGAGAGAGATGAGCAGCAGCTCAGAAGGTTAGCTGGGAATGGAGTTTATTGAAACTCCTATTTTCCGGGGACTGCACTTAAAAAGGCTGTGGGTTGTTTGAGGTACTGGAGTTTGGAAACCAGATGTAGAGTTATCTTTCCCTCCCCACTGACGCCGAGTTCCTTTGGATTTTGGGAAAAAAAGTCTCCATATGCAAAAGCAAAGGTGTAGTGCAAACATACCTGTTCCTGACAGAAAGGACCCAAACAGGGCTGTGTGTGCAGGCAAACAATGAGGACTGTGGGCAGGCTGCCTTGCCTCCAAGCTCCCCACACTTTTGTGGAGCACTGGGCAGAGGCTGTAGGCTGGGTAGGGCTGTAACAAGGGGAAGCAGGAAAGGAGGAGGAAGAGGGATGAGAAAAAAAAACCCAAACTGTTTGAAACCCTCCTGCTGGAGAGCTGTGGGCAGCAGATTCTCAACATTTTTTGTAATGAGATGCACATTTGGCCTTTCCAAGGGCCCAGATAACTCCTGTGATGAAGGCAAGATTATTTTTCAAGATTGTCTTCAAAGATGTCTTTTAAAATTCTCAGGCACACTGTGTCTGGACCTGCAGATTTACAATATGTAGGTTGAGTTTTGGCAGATACTCTTTTACCATCTCTGTGTTTATCCTTTCCTCTTGGCCTCTCCAGCTGCTCTCTCATAAATCCTCTGCTTCCTGCAGAAGAATCCCCAATTTCTTCATTATCATTACTGAAGGTAGGTGAGAGCAGTTCTCTCCAACCCAAACTGCCCTGGAGTCAGCCCAACTCAGCCTTCAGTTGCTAGAGGACTCAGATTTATTCCCTAATTCCTCTGCCCTTCTGTTCTTGTTTTTAAATAAAAGTATTAATGCATGAACACCGCAGTGTGACTAGAGCAGAGCTGTCCATGTGGAGGATGTTTAGAATACACGGTTCAAGCGCATACTGTTACAGGTATACATTGTTTTGGCACTTGCTCACCTTCATGTGGATCTGGTGTGTTCATATTTTTGATAGATTACGTGAGTAGGTCATGGCTCTGCCCATGTTTATGGACTATTTTCTTATTTCTTGTACCTTAACTGTCTCCTGTAATTTTGATGCTGGTTTTTATGCTTTCCTAGCTATGCATTTCTTATCTGCCACTTTATACCTGTGGATTATCTTTGAATTGCTGCACACACCCCAATGCTCCCTGCACAATGTCCCCTCACCAGTCATTGCCCACAGGTGATAGAACCATCCGTCAGCCGCTTACAGCTGAAGGGGGACAGGACAAAGGATCTGGCATCAACCCACCATCTCTGCCTAGCATGTGGGTTGATGGAGGTGCAGCAGCATCTCCAGGGAGGACCTGGAAAGCGGGTAAGTCATTGCCGAGTGCTCACGATGTCCCCCTGCTTTCAGGCGAGGTGTGGGACATACCAGCTCCGTTTGCTCCCACTCACCACCAAAGTTATGTTGAAAACTCTGGGTGGCTTCGCCCTTCTACAGAAGCACTTGCATGTCACTAAGAGAGGC
The DNA here is from genome assembly GCF_000699245.1 of Pterocles gutturalis. Lineage (NCBI taxonomy): Eukaryota > Metazoa > Chordata > Aves > Pterocliformes > Pteroclidae > Pterocles > Pterocles gutturalis. The sequence continues at coordinate 11,387 of NW_010133655.1, read as the reverse complement.
TATTCAACATGGAGTTCAGTGGGGAGAGTTCAGTGTTATTAACTACTGATGTTGTTAACTATTGCCTATTGATCACCATGGGCGTGATGCTGCGAGATGCTGAGCTGCGGAACAGATGCTGAGCAGAGCAGCTGACACATCCTCACATCCAGCATAAGTATGTTAGGACTCCAAAGCTGTTTAAAACACTTGCATATGTGTTTTGCTGAGGGAAAGATGGTGCTTAGCACCTCCTGAAGCTGAGCCCTTTAAGTAAACCCCTATGTATGGCATGTTTACTTGTGGCATTAGGTAGCCCGGATTTAGATGCTGACAACAGCAGCTGTATATTACCGTGGTTATAGAGACCAAAGGGAAGAGACCAGTCTGGGCATCCCACCCTCCCACAGAACTGGAGCAGGGCTCTTCCCCCGGGACACCTGGCAGGGCTGTCTCTCTTGGATTTAAGCAGTTGCAGGGTTTTCTGAGGAAGGAATAGTCTGCAACCTATTTTAATCCTTTTTGCTGTGGTGGAACTGGCAGGACAGGGCTTGTGCAAGACAGGCTCTGCAAAGTCTCCCCCTCCTGTGCCATGCCCTTGGTGGTTTTGTGTTTAGCCATGCCTAGCACCGCTAGCACAGGCTCACGTCCCAGCTAGACCAGGTTTGGGGGGGCAGGAGCCTGCCACAGAGCTCGCTGCCCCACAGGGAAACATAGGGCACGTTGCTTCTCTCTGGCAGGCACAAGAGAAAGGCTCAGAAGATAATCCACCCCAGCACCAAACACACACCTGGCTTTCCCAAGACAAGCCCATGCATGGCTTACCCGGGGGAATGCAAAGAGCAGGCAGGCGTCAGGCACTGATACTGGGGCACGCTTGAGGGGTCTCCATCACCACGGCTTTAGCCTTTCCAGTGCTTCCTTCTCTGCCTGCCTAGCGCCAGGCAATTTCAGACTGCAGCACTTCTCTCCTGAGGAAATGCTGGCCATAGATTTAGGAATAGATATTGCCAAATAGTATATTGTTTTCATAAATCTCCGTAGATCCGCTTTATATCCTAGAGGCTAGACATTCTAATTATTGCTTCTATTTTATCTAAATTGGCAACAAAGCCATTGTAGCTCAGCTCAGAGCCAGTACAGGTAATTCTGATAGACCAAATTTTGACCTTTTAAAGTTCATTCTGAAGTGTCTTCTCTGCTCTCTACAGTCCTTGCCCGGGTCTCCGGTTCTGCTTTTTTAGAGCCTTCGCCCAATTTAAAATAGCAGTCAACATAGCTTCAATACATTGTGCCTTAAAGATTTAGGCAATTACTGTGTGAAATATCTCAGGAGCAGGACTAATATCAAAGGGCATCCTCATACCCTTATAACATCCAAATAGCATATTAAAGATCTTGTTGAAGTTAGATTTAAGCTTGTCTCTTCACAGTTTATTTGCTGAAGCAAATGCCCTTCATTTCACAGTGATTTTTCTTCCTTTTGCTGGGAACCTGCCTGTCATATGGCAGTTTCACAGAGCAGTGTTCATGTATTGCAGCTGCATTTAAATAATGTAAACCAAAGCATCTTCCCCCTTAAGCTGGCTTTTCAATGACAGATACAGAATTAGCTCCATCTGAAATTTCTTAGCCTTTCAATAACTCCCAGATTTTCTATATTATGTTACATTTTTGCTTTACCCCTTAAAAGAGGGTTTTTTTTTTTTTTTCTGTTGTGGAGAGATCATTGAAGTAACTGATCTTTGGAGTTTAATGTGGTATTCACTTTCCAGACAGCCTCAGCCTGACCAGATACCTGAGAATCCTCCCGGGTTAAGGCTACTATAGTAAATGTTTCTCCCACTTTGCAGCTGATTTTTTTTTTTTTCGATGTAAATGACATTCTGTGCACCAACCTTTAAACTAAAGTGGGACTCGACTGTCTCAAAGAGTGTGGAGTGGTGCGGGGTGAATATCTCCCTATATGTCATCCTGTGGCATTTACAGCAAAAATATTTCTAATTTCACAATTAGGAGAGGTTCTGAAGTGGTGCATCTGGATGGAATTGTTGGAAATGTATTACCTGGTGCTTGTTAAAGACAAACGGTGTTGTGTGTTATTATTCTTTTTTATATCCTAAGTGCGAAGCAGTCTTTGTTAAAGGCTCCTGATTAATTCCCTTTACTATTGTACCCTGTATTGCTTTCCAATGGCTATTTCCAAAGTCCCAGGTGAGCTGGCTGCTGCTTCCCCTCCAGGAGGCTCCCGCTCCACAGACCCTCGCCCCCGTGCCCATCGCCCCATATCCATTGCCTGCACCCACAGCCTAGGGCAGGGCTGGCTCAGCACAGCTCTGCCCAGGGCTCCAGTTTCAAGGATACTTCCATAAGCCCATCTTTTCAAACATATTCACCACTTCTGGCCTTTTTTTTTTTTTTTTGAGCAGACAAATAACTTTATGTCCTACAAAGTTTCAAAGAAGGGCATTAAAAGATGATGCAACTGCCTTCTCAGAAGCTGAAAAGCAAATAATACCAAATAGGTGTTATTTTGGGTGGATGGAGGAATGGGTTTTAGTGCTTGGCAATATTGCCAGCTCCTGATGGCTGCACACCCGTTTCTCATTTTTTACCCCAGAAAGATTCACCACTCACTTGAGCATATTTGCCCTTCTGCAAGGGATTGCTCTGCTGACATTCACTGCACGTGCAGTCTCGTCTCTGCCCTCTCTGCCAGAAGGCATCCTGGCATGACTCTGCCACTACCAGAGAGAATTACCTTCTCCTTCATTTGTGGCATATTTGACTAAATATGAAATAATTTCCGTCTTGCCTTTCCAACAAAACTTAGCAAATAAGGACTCCCACCTGTCAGAAAATGTCTTATTCCTCCTTTCTTTTCTTCATTTTCAGCTTTTTGTTTTGGAAATGATGCCATGTAAATAGCTGCTTATTCTGCAGAGAGGGATTTAGAGCCTGGCTGGCACCCACCAGCCTTTTCATCCCCCATCTTTAGGCAAGAGCCACGTACAGCCCAGCAGCCGACCCGCTGCCCAGGCTGAATTTCACCCCAAAAGCCTCTGGCTGAGGTTCAGGTTATGGCAGTTTCTCACAGCCCTCTGTAACTCATTTACTTAATGATCTTCTCCACACAAGCCTGTCTGTTATTAATGAGTCACTAAGTTTTCAGCAGTCCTATGTTTGAGCTTTAAGGTTTAAGCCCATCACATGTGCATTGGCTGATCTGCATTGCAATTAATTGTGAATAAAAATGAGCTTTTTTTCTAAACAACGATGCAGCCTCCCATGCACCCTGTGATTGGCACCAAGGCTCTGTCCTGCCATAAACGGGCTCCACGGCTGCAATGGTGGCGGCTGTCTTTGCTGTCATCTCCAGGATTTTGCTAATTCCCCCTCTCCGGCATGCCTGCTCGGGGGGTTGGCCGTCCAGCTCTCCTCCCCATGGCTCCCCCTGACATGGTGCCTCCACCCGGTTCCCCACCAGTATTTCAGTCACATACCCTCCCAGCAGGCCTCTGCAATGCCAGCTAAATCACAACTGTCTTCATGCTTGAGAACCTCTCCTTCCTCCTGCCTATTCCCTTGGTTTCCAGCCTCAACGCAGAGACAGCTCTGACATATTTTGCTTATTCCCTCTCTAATTCTCCCTCTAACTTTCCAGTTCTCATCACAGACTCATTTTCCTGCCTGTGCAGAGTCAGAAACCCTCCCGCAGAGCCCTAACGTGGTGAAGCACCTCCTCTGGACCCCTTGGACCCTCTTGCTGAGGGCTGGTTGGTGCAGGGGCTCTGCAGGAGGTTTCTCTGCCAGAGATGAGCTCATTTCCCAAAGCAATGCTGCTGTGCCCCTGCCGGGGCTCTAGCTGTTGCCCAAACAGAGTCAAATGGAAAAGCAACTTCATGAAAAATCTCAAGCTTGTTTCCATTTTGCTTGGTTCCAATGAAAGCTTTTCCTTAGTTTTACTTTTCAAAACCTGAGCCTTTCTGCCCACCCCCCTTCGCTTTTGTCCATCCATGTTCTCTACACCTGCTTGTTTGTGGATTTTTCCTTCCACTCCCCTCTTTTGCTTCTATGGAACAAAAATCAAACTCAAACCCCTGTTTTTCCTATTCTGCCATTCCAGATCACCAGAATTAGTGCTTATTTTTTTTCCTCTTGTCACTTTTCCAAAGTTGAGGAAGTTTGGCCCTGTTCCAGCTAGAAAGGGAAAAGTCATAAGGCAGTCCCCACCCACCATCCTTCTGCTCTGCTCCAGAGCAGGAACAACTAATGGGAAGGCATGGGAGAAGAAGCAGGGGAAATAACACACCAAACTTCCAAAGTTTTTTATTTCAACAATGTAGATATATTTTCTTATTAAAAACAAAACAAAACAAAACACAAACAAACAAAAAAACCCAAAACATTGCTTTTGCTCCACAGCATTTTTTCAGCAAATTAGTCACTTGCCCCTTCCAGAGAGAAGCAGGGTGCTTCAAGAGGTGCTTGGGTAGGGGCACAAGGTGTGCTGCTACGGGCTTAGGGCTCAGCTTAGCACAAGGAGGGTACCTGGTGTTGGGCAACGCTGCTGCATTTTCCTGGCACTGTCAGGACGTTGCCTGGAGGACACTGATCAGAGCCACCGGCAAGGGCTCAGCATCCCAGACCCCCTCCACGGGGTGTCCAGCCCCAGTGCACCAAGCAGCTGCCTGGCCCTGCTGACCTGGACTC
>NW_010133655.1:3633-6680 GCF_000699245.1 Pterocles gutturalis | reverse complement strand
GGAAAGAGGGAAACAAAATCAGTCCTGAGCGATCTCCTGTCCTCATGGCATTCAGGCCACGAACATCTCAAGGCCAGAATGAGCAGTCCTGGTGTCCCTGGGGCAGCTGAAGCAGCCCTGGGTGCAGAAGAGGTTGTGCACAACAGGGCTACAGAGCCTCCCTGGAATCCAGATTTACCTGTCTCATATACAGGAATTGGTTGTGAAGTTGGTAAATCTGCTGCCTTCTACTCAGCTCTTCCAGCATCTCCTGGCTTCCTGCTGGGATCTTGTATCTTCTTTCCAGGCTGAATTTTTCTAACGTCTGCTTCAGCCTTCAGATCCTGTTGCTCCTTTGAGAGACGGAGGCTGGTGAACTGTCAGGAACTCTTCTCACTGAGGTTGAGGCACCTCTCAGTCTTCTCCCCAGCAAGCTGAGCAGTTTGGACGCTTCCAGTCTTGTACCAGAGCTTGTTTTCTGATGCCTGGATGGTACATATGGCTTTCCTTTGCAGAACTTTAGTGTCTTTTTTAATTCTGGACACCCAAGTTGGAAATAACATCCACAGTCATCATTTCAACAGTAATGTGAACAGAGGCAAGATTGCTCCCCTAATTTTGTTTGATATTCTCCCATTATATATTCAGGAAAGGTGTTAGGTGCTTTCAGCGTGCTGTTGAAATGAGAGCTCATGTAGAGGCAGTTACCTGCAATCATTTCTGAGCCGCCTTCTGAGCTGCAGCTTTCCAAGCCCCATCCTGGAGATAAAGGCTGCGGGTTTTGTTCCCAAATGCATTCTCTTGCATGCAGCTGTATTAAAACACATTTAGTTGGATTATGGCCATTTCACCAGGCAATTTAGAATCATAGAATCATAGAATTGTTTAGGTTGGAAAAGACCTTTAAGATCATCAAGTCTAACTGTAAAGCTAGCACTGCCAAGTCTGCCAGTAAACTGTGTCCCTAAGCACCACATCTGCATCTTTTAAATACCTCCAGGGATGGTGACTCAACCACTTCCCTGGGCAGCCTGGTCCAATGCTTGATAACCCTTTTGGTGAAGACATTTTTCCTAATATCCAGTCTAAACCTCCCCTGGCACAACTTGAGGTGATTTCTTCTTGTCCTATCACTTGTTACCTGGGAGAAGAGACTGAGTCCCACCTCCCACCCTCCTTTCAGGTAGTTGTAGAGAGTGATGAGGTCTCCCCTCAGGCTCCTTTTCTTCAGGCTAAACAACCCCAGTTCCCTCAGCTGCTCCTTGTAAGACTTGTGCTCTAGACCCTTCAACAGCCTGATTGCCCTTCTTTGGACATGCTCCAGCACCTCAATGTAGAAGATACTAGAACAGCAACCTGGCCTGCTTTTTATTAACATCCTTACCAGTCACTGCATCACCTGCGGACTTCACCATCACAGCTTTTTTATGTTCAGGTTGATCACTGGCTAAAAACATACATAGCATTGCAACAGGAGCAGATTCCCCAAGGGACCTCGCTAAGGTCACCTCCATCCTCTGAAGTTTCCCCAGTAGCCACCACATGGTGAGATCTGTCTGAGAGACTTTTTAGTCCGTCTAGTGTATGCCCTGATAATTCCTTCTATCGCGTGGGTTTTTTAATCCAAATGTCAAGTAGTAATAAGGAAAATCTTTGAAGAAATCCAAGTTTGCTATATTGGTACGCTTGCCTTATCAACCAGACCTATAAGTCTGTCCAAAAAAAGAGCCCACAAAATCCATGAACAGACATGTTGATGTGCAGGTGTCTGGGCTGTGCCTTTAAATTTCTCTAAACACTGAAACTACACTGGCATTTCTCCAGTCTTTTGGAATTTGCCCATTTTTCTAAGATCTGTTAAAATGTAGCATTGGCTTGAGCTAGTTCCTTCTAGACTCTTGAGCATCAGCTGTCCGGATGATCTGCAAATGCTGAATTCGAGGAGATCATGCCTCACATCCCCCATTGTTACAGATGGCAGGATTTATATTCCATCCACAGTATCATCTGGAGATGAATATATCCTCCTGCTTCATTCCAAATACAGAACAGAAATATCTACTAAACATTTCTGCCTTTCTGCACCAGTCACCATCTGGCAAGAGCAGGGAAGAAGCAGCACTGAGTGCCAAGCTCGAGCGGTCCCGCAGGGAGACTCGTGCTGTCCACACACCCCGCACACACTGGTGTGCTGGGTGGCCTTGGGGGACCCCACACCCCATTGCCCAGGGCTCTACCCATGTCCTTGCCCCAGAGTAGTTTCCTGCTGTGCCTTTGGCTGGTCCGCTGCCCCAAGGGCCAGACAGCAGCCAGGCACCAGTGCAAATTCTCCATTTAACCCTGGGCTGCAGAGGCCATTACCATGTAAATCACTGCATGAAGGAGGCTGGAGGGCAGAGAATGGGGAGCAGCCTTGAGGAAGGAGGCTGAGATAAGGGGGCTCTTATTGAAATTCAGAATTTTTTTTGTTTTGTTTTTTTCCCCAGCCACTCAAACAGGAGCTGAAAGCCAAACTAGGGCTTGCATGAGGTCTACTGGGGGAAAATACTGCAAAACACCCAAGCAGTGCTTTGAATGTGTTTCTTGGAGTGGGAGTCACCTCTTGTACCTGTCCAAGTCACTGCCTTCCTCTAGTCCCCATCATGGCCTTGAGTGGCGTCCCCATGCCTTTACACCTGCTGGGCTTGCTGGTGCTTTCCCGGCTGCCTCTGGTCCCTCCTGGCTGCAGCATCAAGGGCACAGAGCAGGCAGCCCCTGGCCCTGCAAACCACATGTGCAGGGAGCCCCAGAGCCCTGGGGCTGGTGTGAGTGAGATCCCAGGGAAAGAATAATGAATTCCTTGAACCTTTTTTTTTTTTTTTTTTTTTTTTAACATCAGTGTTCTTGATTTACTCCTCATTGCATATGGCAAAGCCAGGAGGAGAGAAGAAGAGAAAAAAAGGCACAAAGTCTGCAGGGGAGAAAAGAGAGGCGTTATTGTGAACGTGTGTTTGTCCCTGGCTGGTGGCACAGCTCCTCCGTGGGATGCGGGATTCCCTGCTCCGAGGGCTGCCTGGCTCCGGGGCGGC
>NW_010133655.1:357-3326 GCF_000699245.1 Pterocles gutturalis | reverse complement strand
CCCGTCCCCCCCCGCAGGCCGTGCCCAAGCCCCTGCTGCCCCCACGCCTCACCCTGCGTCCTGCCCCCGGGCAGAGGGCTCTGCACAGGGCCACAGCTTCACCCCTGGGATGGCTCTTAGGATGAGCCACTTCTCTGCAGCCACCCCAGCGCCTGCGGGAGGGCAGGGGGGTCTGGGGATAACCAAGCTGGGGTCCATCAGCCAGCCGTACTGCTGGGGCTGCTGGCAAGGAGCCATCCTGCCTTTCATCCAAACTCATGCTGCCGCCTAGGAGAAGCCCTCCGGCACGGGCTGGTGGTCCCTGTGCCCAGACTGTGACGTGCAGCCTCAGCACCAACCGCGCGTGCTGGCTTTGCAGCCCCACACCTGGGGAGGTGTCCGTGCAGCTCCCTGAGTGCTCCCACGCTATGAAAACGTGTCTGGGGCTGGGAGTGACATTGGGCACAGCAGGTCACGAAGAGGCAGGAAACAAGCCCATGGGGAGGGAAAGCCATGGGCAGTGCACGTACCCTGGAGCATCATGAAGCAGCAGGTTGAGCATCGCTGCGAGGGCTGGGGCTGCGCTGGGGCTCAGGCTGCAGCCCTGGCCCCCACATTGGAGAGAATCCTCTGCAGCAGTGTCAGTGCCAGCTCTGGGCCTTAGAAAAGGAACTGCTGGAGGCACCAGTCTTCAGGAGGTCCCTCTGAAGGGACCACCCTGCGGTGATGAGGCACCAAAGTCCCTGGAAGATGAAGGGAAAGGTTCAGGTAGGGGATTAGCAGGTGGGATTAAAGGCTCAGCAGCTCTTGAGCTGGATCTGACCATGCTCTACAGCAGCCCATTGCAGTGAGGAATTGCTCCTTGTCTGGTTTAATTACTCCTCTTTGCAATTCCTTGCTTGCTCTCTGTGCTCACCTTTGCCCCGGGTCACAACCTGGGTGTCCTGTGTGTCCCTGAGGGCAGCCAAGCCATCGCCTTGTCTGGGCTGGCACCTGGAGTGAGGGCAAGGAGGCTGGTGGCAGAGCTGCCATCAAAAGTTGGTTTGGAAATGTGGAGAAACGCCACTCACGCATCAAACTTCAGTCATCAGTGAATTAACTTTAAACACCATTTGATTTTAAAGAGCCAGAGTCTGCCACCACCAGTGACTCCCAAGTGAGTACAAGTGCATCAAAGCCAGCCCCAAGAGCTGGTGGTGCCACGGGGCTGTCCCCTACGCCTGCGCCCCTCCACCCCTCTGGCATGGAGGGGCAAACCCCCTGTCACCCCCTGCTACCACTCGTTTCCTGGCTCAGCTGTGGCCCCTGGGGACCATGCTGGCCAGTGATACTGTGGGGACTCTGAGGGACGGCAGGCATGGAAGGGGTGTGGAGGGGACGCAGAGGTGAGCAGGGTGGATGGTCCCTCCATGCAGGGCTGCCATATCAACAGGTGCTCCAGCAGGGACCCTCGCTGCAGATGCAGTGTTTTTGGATGTCATGATGCAAGCCCGCCTGGCTTGCACCAAGCCCCCTGTGCTGCCGTGGCTCCACTTCCTCGTGGGTGCCCTGTCTCTCCTCCTCCCCAGGGCTCTACCGGGCGATGTCCCGGGTGCATTTTGCTTCTCCTGGTGTTGCCAGTTTGCAGCCTTCTGCCAGCACAGCAGGATGGATCCCCGCCGTGCAATGGCACCCGGTTGTGAGCACAAGGCAGTGGCATTGCCGAGGGGGACAGGTGGGACAGGTGGGACACCAAGCCAACAGTTGGGCAATGGAGGGAACAGGAGGGACCAGTGGCTGCTCCCAAAGCCCTGCAGCACCCACTCCCCTGCGGCGGCAGCATGGCTGTTCCCCCCCACCCATGAAAGGCAGAAGGGGGCCGACGGGAGCTGCCTTTACTCATTTCAGAGAGGGACGGGGAGTTTTATCCTCTGATACCAGCCAAAGCACCAGGCAGCGATGCTGGGTGCCCCACACTGGGATGCCCTGCAACCCCCTGAGCCTCTTCCAAGGCCTCTCCTACCCTGACATGGCTGTGCTCTGGTTGCCAAAAACAGTGAGAAATGCTGAAATTGGCTAGAAATGCTGAAATCAGTGAGAAAGGCTCTTGACCGCTGGTAGGGTTACACTACAGAGACTTTTCATCTGGCAAAACCGGTCTGAGCAGGAGGCTGAGGCTGTGGAGCAGGGGGGATCACCACCACCCATCACCACCACCCATCACCACCACCCTCTGTCAAGGCTTCTGGTGTGGCGATGGCAGGGGGTGCCCTGGGGAGGCTGCTGGGGGGCCAGGTGGGGACAGAGGGAAGGAGGCAAACCCATATGTGGGATGACTGAAAATGGGGGGCTGCAGGACAGTGAGGGGCGGCCCCATCCCGCAGATCAGGGGAGGAGGGCCCCATAGTTGACACAGGAAGAGGAGGGGGAGGAATTTGCTCTGGAGGCACTTGCTACTTCAGATAGCTGGGATGCCAGAGCCGGGAGGGTGTTTACATTCCCCTCCTTATCTGCGCTGCGGCACCAGCACCGTGGGGCCCCTTTCTGGCTGAACAGGTTCTTGGCGGTGGGAGTGGGGAGCTGGGCGCCAGCACCGGCCCCACACCCTCCTGAGTGCTGGGGACACCTGCGGGGATGGGGACAGGGCTGAAGCATCCCTGCCCTTGCCCTGGGGCCATCCAGCCCTGCTGGGATGGGGCAGCCATGGGCCTTAGCCAGATGGACTGTTTGTCTGCATGGGCCAGGTGGGCTGGGGGTTCCCCAGAGCTCCTCCCCCCTCTCCTCTTGGGTCTGCACCTCTCTGGCCAGAATCCAGGGGTGCAGGTCATTCTGAGTCACCCATCGTGGTCTTGCTTGCTTGGCTTCGCCTGGCAGGGTGTAAATCCCTCTTTGCTTCTTGCGCCTGGGAGACCCTTGTGCAAAAGGGTCCTGCCCCACGGAGGAGCAGGGGGTTGTTGCACCCCTGGGTGCCTCTCCCTCGCCATCGTGCCACAGGCAAACAGAGCTCTGCT
>NW_010133655.1:0-331 GCF_000699245.1 Pterocles gutturalis | reverse complement strand
CTGCCACTCCAGGCACTGGCAGGGCAGGGAGTGACTGCAGGAACAGGACGGCACTGCACGGCAATAGCCAGCTAAGCTGAGCATTGGCCACCTCCCCAGGGAATTACTAGCCCTGAGAGCGTGTCCTGTTTGCAGCCCAGAAGCCAGGAGATGTTGGCTGCTGCTGCTTGTGACTGGGGCATCCCCCAAGCACAGCACGGCCAGGCCACCACGGCAGTGTGTCCCGGACCCAGGCAAGAGCTGCCTGAGCTCCTCGCTCAGCTCCCCAGGGCCCACGCGGTGCCTCTTGGTGCACTTGCTACCCGCACCCCTGGCCTCCCACCCCACAGGC
>NW_010133654.1:18735-33217 GCF_000699245.1 Pterocles gutturalis | reverse complement strand
ACCCAAACCATTCTGTGATTCTACGAGTCGCGAGAGGGGCGTTCAGGGGAGAAAACTCTCATCTGAGAATTGCTGTTTCATGGGAGTGCCCCGGTGCTTGACCAAGAAGCTGGACTTCAGGTCCCCCTTGTCCATGTCTCAGCCACTTGCTTTTTGCCTGGCTGCCCTAAAACTTATTGCTGTGTTTCAGCATTGCCTTGAAGCTGCTGAGATGTTCTGCTCCCAAACTGGCTGTTTTTCTGTGACAAATCCCATATGTTTGATTCCAAATGGCTGGCTTTTTTCTTTTTTTTTTTTTTTTTTTTTTTTTGAATCAAAGGTATGAAATAAATATTGCCTAAAACACTTGTGGCTGTCAGGTCTACTGAGCCAGCTCTTGGACAGGGGGGTGAGTAAAACCCTGTTATGTCTCATGCACCATCAGGTTTAATGCTTGCTAAATGGCAGAGCTGTCGAGAAAAAGCATTGGGCTGAGGCGGTGTAGCTGGTATTAAAAAATTAAATATAGCTGCAAGTGGCTGAGCTTTGAAATAAATTGTGCTGTGGCTGTTTGGATATATAGGGACTGCTGAGGTGTCTGGATTCCCCCCAGGGCTCATTGCCAGGTTGGAGATTTGGGAAATTTGGGAAAGCAGCAGCTACCTACCTGGGGGGAAAGTCTTGTGTCCCAGCAGTAATAAATTCTCTCCTTGCCATGAAACATGAGGGCTATATTTAAATAATTTTCTTGTTCTAGAGTTGAAAGCAGACACATGGTTTGATCTAACCTTTTTTTTTTTTTTCTGTTGTAAATGATGGACAAAGTAGTAAAGTTACTTTGCAGAGCAGGAGTTTGACTGGAAGCATGAGCAGGACTTGCCTGAATGCACCACCCCGCAAAAATGGCTTGGACTTTATTTCCCTTTTTCTTCACCTAAAGCTAGACATTTCTCCTCTGCAGCTCCAGTCATGCTGGGTTTTAGGGCAGTTTTTTACAGGTTTTTTCTCCAGTGCAGTAGCCAAATCATGAACACTTAATTTGTGATTTTTTTAATTTTTTTTTTTCCCCAGTGATGGATGTTATCTATATACCGTAAATACTTCCAGCTTTGGACACAACCTGCCAAAAATAGCTGTGAGCTCTAGGGGACGCTGGTAGTTGAAGGGCTCTGCTCACTTTATCCCAAGCGTGTCAAGAGGCTGAGTTCACGGAGCATCTTTGGAGCTAGTGGAGTGTGAAGGTGTTAATGGGAAAACCTTCCTGCTGCTGCGGCAGTGACACGGGGACTGTTCCATCACGTTACGGGATGCTCACCATGGTGTGTTTTTGCAGCTAGAAACCATCACCTGAGTGTTTCTGCTTTTCATCCCTATGGCTGAGTAGCTTTTGGTACCCTGAGGTTGGATGGAGAACATAAGTGTTCTTCAAACCCAGGCAGCTCCCTGCAAAAGCAGCTTGTGATGATTTAGATGTGTTGAGGAGGTGTCTGTCCTAGTAACCATGGATCAGCTGGAGTGGGAGTAAAATCCCAGTCTGATGGCTCTGCTTACAGGACTGGGAGCTATCTTTAGTTGCTTTTCCCCAGGAGGCATTTGCACGTGGTGCAGGAGCGTCTGGCAGCTGAACCTGTCTCTGCTGCACCCCCACCAGCCTGGTTTAGAGACGTTCTGTGGGTTGCTCCAGGAATAATTTGGGAGGAGGGCAGTAGGAAATGTGTTGGCTCTTTGTGTTCAATATGGAAATGGCATTTTCCCACGCGGGGGTGGGTAATAAGTGGGGAGGATGTTGCTGGAGGTGATGAGCATAGGAGGTCTGCTGAGTTCTGGAGGCTCAGCTTCCCACTGGTGTTCTCAGGCTGATCTTCAGGTTGATGTTCAACTGTGAAGCATCACTTTCATGGTGCTTATTCACATGAAATAACCTCCCCACTGGATGTGGGAACAGCACAGGGATTGCTTCAAAAGGCATGGCTTAGTTTCTCTAAATATTGTTAGCAGAAGGATGGTTTTCAGACTAAGCATGGACAGGTCATGAGCTCTTATGGAATAAAACACCAAATGAAGTGAAAACTGATTTAATCAGAAGAGAGTTTGAGGCTCCTCTGCACCATTACCATGACCAACACTGACAAAGAGTGATCTGGCATTGGAACAGGCTGCCCAGGGCAGTGGTGGAGTCACCATCCCTGGAGGGGGTCAAGAAACATGTGGATGGTGTGCTTGGGGACATGGGTTAGTGGGTTGGGTGGGGTTGGGTTGACGGTTGGACTTGATGATCCTTGAGGGCTTTTCCAACCTTAATGATTCTATGAAGTCCAATTTCTGCTGAGCATGGGCTGCTAACCTGGTGAGTCTCCCCATGGAAGCAGCATGATATGTGTTGTCGTGAAATATGATGTGAAACTGACGGGTGGGGTGAGATGGAGATGGGGGGCTGCCAAGAGAATATTCATAGAGCCCCTAAAGTATTCAGTTCATCTGGAGCAAAAGGAGAGAAGAAACTACATCTTCTCTGAGCTGTCATCTTCCAAAGAGCTTCCTTGTGATGGAAGTGTATTTGCTGGATGGTAGTGGGATTTGTCTGCTCTGAGATATGGAGAACTCCTGTATATTACTCAGACTTGTGGTTTTCTGGCAGTATGGGAACTTGCAGTGGTGGTACATGAAGATCCTGACCTTAACTGAGGTTCATCAAAGACATGGAGCTGCTGGAGCGGGGCCAGAGGAGCCACAGAGATGGTGCGAGGGCTGGAGCAGCTCCCGTGCGAGGACAGGCTGAGAGAGTTGGGGGTGTGCAGCCTGGAGAAGAGAGGGCTCCGGGGAGACCTTCTGGCAGAACTTCTGGGGGGTCTCCAGGAGAGATGGGGAGACCCTGGGCCAGGGTGCCCAGAGCAGCTGTGGATGCCCCATCCCTGGAGGGGTTCAAGGCCAGGCTGGATGAGGCTTTGGGCAACCTGGGCTAGTGGGAGGTGTTCCTGCCCATGGCAGGGGGTGGAACGAGATGAGCTTTAAGGTCCCTTCCAACCCAAACCCTTCTGTGATTCTATTCTGAGTGTGCTGGTCTGGCTGGCCCCATTCCTGCCTGCTGGCTGTAACGGTGACAGTATCCGATTGCATACAAACTGTCACTAAGTGCAATGACTCTGCAGTAAGTCACTGGCCTCCTGGTGCTAGTTTTGGCAATGGGGGTAACTTGGCTTGACTGCCTCTATTTATACAGCGTGAATGGATTTGTCACTCAATAGCTTGATCGCTCGTAATTATACCCTTGAAGAAAATCACACGTCTTATTTCCTGCCTGCATACCTGCTTTCTTACTGTTTGGCTTTCTCTGTCCCTCCAGCTCACTAATACCTTCACACAGCCTCTCTGCTTTGAAGAATACAGCCAGTGCTTGAGCCTTTTTAATCCGATTTCTTCTTGGGTGCAAAGATCAATGCTGCTGAGCTTTTGCTTTCCCACCCTGGATGTTGGCTGTGCACTGTAGCACCTCTGGAAAGGTTTTAATTTCTTGTTTTCACTTTAACTACTATTAAAAAAGCAATGAACTGAATTACATATTCATGGAGTACTTGTCTGACTCTGTAAGTTATGAAACTTGTGTAGCAAAAAATGGCTTTGGAAAGAGCCGTCTCCTCTGAGATTTTCTTGGGATGATTGCATTTTCCTCTTTATTCCAGACTGCAGGAATCCCTCTTACTGATGCCATGCATAGTGTTGGATTTGCTGCATTGGTCTAGGCACTTAAATAGCATAAAGATATTGCCTTGCATCCAGCCCAGAATAAGCCCTGAGCAAATCTGGGCGCTAATTTTGGCATCACACACCTCTCTGCTCCCGGTGTGGGAGAGCTGTGCTGGGAGGCAGGGCAGCAAAGTCGCAGGTACTTAGCAGAATGACCTCAGAGGAATCTTTATCTTGGTGGAAACAGATGGAGTTTGACTTTGTGTCAATTAGGAGCCTAGAATAACTCAATTTTTTTGCAGCAGAGGAAGTGGAAAGGTACAATGCTGCCACAGCCTGGATGCTGACAAGCAGGAATTGAGCTCCGAGGGGAGCCATTCTTGGCACGTACCCTGATTATTCTCACCCTTGAGAAGCTTGGCCACCAGAAGGAAACTGCACTTGTCATGTTTTGTATAGACCTGCACTCGGGAAGATGCTGAGCAGGGTGTTACAAAGCATCTTCTTGAACTGCAACCTGGTGACAGATCCCATAGCCGAAGGCTTTTCTTGGAGAAGGGATGTCACAGCTAGTGTACAAGTGAGGATCTAAGGGATAAGAGCCTTAAGGGATCCCCTCTTCCCCTGGCACTTGCTCGCTATTCATGTACAATGCTTGGCCAGTTGTACATTTGGGAATGGGTGCAGAAGCAGAACAGATGTCATGTGGTTTCTTTGTGCTGTTTCCCTAGAGTTTGAGTGTTCTCCTCACCATCATGCATTTTGGATATTAGAAAAAATTTCTTCACTGAGAGTGTTCAAACATTGGAACAGGCTGCCTGGGGAGGTGGTGGAGTCACCATCCCTGGAGGCATTCAAGAAATGCGTGGATGGTGGTGTTGGGTTGACAGTTGGACTTGATGATCCTTGAGGTCTTTCTTTTCCAACCTTCATGATTCTATGATTTGGACAAGAGGTGTTGGGGTGCTCAGCCAGTCACTACTGGCTCTACTTAGTCACTGTGTACCACTTCCCTCATGACTTCCTCCATAACTTCCCATCTCTACTCTTCCCTGTTCTTGATGCACAGAAGTTGATTTTAGGGAAGGTGGGCTTTTTTAGGGATGATTTTATGGAGCTGGGCTTTGTAGAGCACCATCATGTCCAGGGCTTCCAGCAGTTACCTGGACTCCAGTGGTCTTCAGAGGTCTCAGCTTTGTGCCTAGATGAAGATACACAATGCTTTGGGTCATAGTTAGATGGTGGCAATCCATCCACTTGGTTGTATCATGGCCAAAAAAGGTGCTGTAGATCAAAGAGCATTTCAAAGGGACCTTCTACACTAGCCTTTCATCCTCTTTGGGGTGAGATGCAGGATCCTGTGACTGTTGTGGGTCTCCTGGTAGGTTCAGGTTTCTATAGCTTCTGAGCTCCACAAGCTGCTCCTTAACCAATTGAAGAGCTGTTGTATCTGTTCTACAAGCCTTTGGGAAGGCTGGATATGGTCCTAGCACTTTTCCTCCAGCACATGGCATAGAGCTGCTCACCAGCTTTGTGAGGTCCCCAGCTAAATTTGTATGGATAACGAAATTAATACCTATGCAATGTTGCAACTAACTTATTAAACCCAGGTCTCTTGCCTCAGCAAGTGTGGGCGTCTCCTAAACAATAATTCAAGTTTATCCCCAGTAGTCCTTGCTAATGTTTGCCTTTTGCTTTAGAGGAAGGAAATGTGATCCTAATCTTTAGATCAAATGGCATCTGTGCTTCCATTGAGAAAAGTCAATTTGTAATGTGCTTAATGAAGCCTAGAGAGATGTTTCAGATAATGGACAGAAAATATCTGACTTTTAAAAAATTTCACCTCCCAAAGTTGTTGCTTAATAAAGTTAGTTTTTGTTAATCCTTTGCCCTTGGAAAGCAGATGTCGGATGAATTGCATGCCTCTTCCCTTAGCATTTGGATTGAAAGTGTTCCCTGGAAACCAGTCTCTGTGGGAGATGCCAAAGAAAAGCTGCAGGTCAAAGAAGTGGAGAGAATTTCAGAAATTTGACTTTGCTTTTCAAACTAACCTGAGACCTGGGGCATGCATGTGTGTGTGTATGGGGAGCTGGTTGCTATGACGGATTCTTAAATAGTTCTAGAAGTCACAAAGCCCTCACTTGGGGTGCTGGATTTTGGACAGCAACTTCTCTGGCAGGTCTGTCGCTCCCGTGTTTGGGTTGTGTGTGTGGTGCAGGTGGAGGAGGGAGGGCTGTGAACCCCATGACTTGAAAAATCAACTTAATATCAAGCCAAATGTGAGCTGATATTTTTTTTTTAAAAGGTGAGTGGTTTTGTTGCCTTTATGTGCAGGGGATCAAACCCAGGGTTGCCAGAGCATCCTCCTCCTCTTGCCTGGTTCTCGAGGTGTGTGAAACACCATGGGCAGCTGGATGGATGTCCCTGGTTTAAGGGAAAATTAAAAATTACACAAAGGACACTCTTGATGCTCAGCCCTGGCTGGATGCCATGCTGTCCTTGCTCTGGTGACATCTGGGGTGAAATGGGGGATTCTGTAGGACCTAGGAGCAGGTGATAATGTGGCTGAAGGAACAAGAAGACCAAAAGGGAATATAATTTTCTGTCAGGCTTTTGCACTTCCAGTTTTTGGGCTGAAACCTTGGAGAGCTTGGGAAAACAAGAGGAAGGATTTTAATTTGGAGAGGAGGTGGCTTAAGTTTCGTAGGAGGACATCTTTCTGTTGGCAGTGACATGCTGGGGCACAGCTGTGGGGTCTCAGTGCTCCAGGTTTTGAGCCACTTGAATGAGCCTCATGCATTAATTAATCCCCTCTGCAGAGGTGGGAATCAAGTTGGGTGACATCTCAAGGGTTTCCCCAGCACTGTGCTTCAGACACATCCCTTTCCTTGATGCTACCAAGACAGCCTGGATAAGACCACTCAGCTGGTCTCTGCTGGTGTCCTCTCCTCTGTTGGGTGGAAACCTCATTTCCAGAGTGTCTAGAGGAACTTGTGGGAAGATATCATTAAGGAAGGAGAAGTGTCTGACCTCATATTGCTGCTGTAGCATTGAAGCACCCAGATATTTGTAGGAAAAAGCTGAAAGATAATGGGGCATGTGCACGATAAGCAGATGTGTCCTGTTTCCTTTGGGAAGAGGTGCAAAGACGTGATGTTTCTAGCACTAAAGAAGCAGGTTGAGGCTCTTGCAGCATTTGAGATCAATTAAGTGCACATGCTTTGCTTCTACCATCCATCATGGGGAGATGATTTCTTAATTAATTAAATATTGCCCCAACCTGTACTTTGAGGGACCAGGAATGGTCCGACGTGGTGAAGCTGGACTCCTTGGTGCTGGGGTAGGACCGAGAGCTGAGATGTGACAGTGGGTCATCATGGCTGTTAGTAGCGAAGGGCAGAGTAGCTTTGGTGGGATTAGCACTAAATGCTGTGCACTGAAGGGTGGTTTAAGGCTTCAGATGTTTTGAACTTCTCATATTTAAAGGAGAAGGCACGCTAAGGTCTTTGAGACAGTGTCAGTAAAAAAAAAACCAACCAAAATGTATGGTTATTGCATGATTGTTAAGTGCTAATAGGATTTAATTTCTGTAAAGCTTTTGATGATAGGGGAAAAGTACCTCAGAGGACCACAGGTATTTTGGGAAAGGCTTAAGTGGAGTAAAATTCAGCTGTGATTGTATTACAGCAGGGGGGCTTGGAATTAATGAACCTGGAGCAATGAGTTTTAACATTTCTAATAGGATGTGCATGCCTCCTGCCTCGGCTGATGTCCCCAGGGTCTTCCCTGTAGGAAAGAGAGAAATTTTCTCAATGAAAGGGGAAAAGGCAAGGGATGTGTTGAGTCTACAGGCTTTCCCACTGAAGCTCCTGAAAAGCTTGCAGATGTCCTGCTGCCATGGGTTGGGTTTGAATTTGTGACCCAGCAGCGAGCTGCTGTGTCTTGCTCCTATTTCCTCGCCCCGTCGGGGCTCTTGGGGGCTATCAAGCAGTGTGGTGGAAGCACGGCCCCCTTGTCCTGTGGCTTGTTTTGCTGGGGAAGGTGGAATAAGGAGGCACGTTCAGTCTTTGTGAATTGGAGGGGAAGGGGAGTGCGGAAGGTTTCCTTCCTGGGGAAAAGGACTGGGAATGCAGTCAGGGAAAAAAAAAATCAAACCAGCTTCTCTTCCCTTCTGGCTTGGAGTGGGTATGTGATGTCAAGGTAGCCTTGAGCCTTCCTAAAGACTGATTTTCTTTTGTTTTTTTCCCCCTTTTAAAAATTTATTTTATTTTTTTGGTGGGGTGGGATTGGGGGATTAGTGTATGTGCTTTATTGTTAAATCTCTCAAACAATGCTCCTTCCCCTTCCTTGGAGCAATTGTTCCCTGTATGGCTGACTCTCTTCCTTCCCCTTCCTCGTGGGAAGCGCTCTCCTGATGATGTATGGGCTTTAGTCTCTGGTTTACTTTCCTTTGTCTTGCTCAGGTCCCTCTTGTGTAATTTCAGCCAGGATCATCATCACAGGGTCCACAAAACCATCCGGTTTAGTGCTGATGGAGAGAATTAATTATCAAAACAGCTTCTACCTGCCAGAGACATGGGACTGCAAAGTCCAACAGGCTTTGTAGTACCACTAGATTTCTTCCCTGAATTTGATGTAGCCTCCTCTTGGGAGGGCTGCTTTCATCCTTAAGGAAAATCTGGTCTTTTTGTGAACAGCCTAATCTCAAAGCTTTTCAAATTTGTCAGTTTTGCAGGGCAAAACTTGAATATTTTGAATTATTTTTAATTTTTTGCATCTTCAATGCCCAAGAATCCCTTGCTCCCTCCTGTCAGACCTTGCATCTTCTCTTCCTGGACCAGACTCAGAGGAGAAGAGGTGAAGCCAAACTAGGCAGTGGGTCTGAACAGCCATCAGCCATGTGGCTAAATGGAGCCAGACACCCAGAAGAAGAAGAAGAAAATAGTGGAGAATAGTGTCCATCTCAGACCAGCCACTATTTTGCACAGACCAGCCACTATTTTGTAAACAACTTAATGCTTTATGAATCTCTACTTCTGAAGTATATCAATCCCATATACCATCTGCTGTTTGAAAAATTAGATCTGCCTTGAATACTACTGATAAGAAAGACACGGAGCTGTTGGAGTGGGGCCAGAGGAGGGTCACAAAAATGAGGGCTGGACCACCTCCCGTAGGAGGACAGGCTGAGAGGATTGGGGTTGTTCAGCCTGGAGAAGAGAAGGGTCTGGGGAGACCTTATTGTGGCCTTTCAGTGCTCAAAGGGGGCTGATAAGAAAGATGGGGACAGACTTTTTAGAAAGCCCTGTAGTGATAGGACAAGGGGTTATGGTCTTAAACTAAAAGAGGGGAGATTCAGACTGGTTATGAGGAAGAAATGTTTTATGATGGTGGTGAGGTTGCCCAGAGAAGCTGTGGATGCCCCATCCCTGGAGGGGTTCAAGGCCAGGCTGGATGAGGCTTTGGGCAACCTGGGCTAGTGGGAGGTGTCCCTGCCCATGGCAGGGGGGTTGGACCAGATGACCTTTAAGGTCCCTTCCAAACCATTCTATAAGACTGGATTTGTTCTCCAAGGAAAAGCTTTCATAAATCAGGTCTTGACAGAGCAGCACGAGAAAGAATCTCCTCTGTTCACTAATCCTTCACTGTGGGCACATGGATTGACTTGGACCTGAACAATTGATGGAGAGCCATATGCAGAAATAATAAACCCTTGGATTTTACAGGCTTAAGGACATAAGTAATCAACTCATTATGCAGTTACTTTGCTATGACCTACTTATTTTTTTTCAAAATATCCCCCAGACTCCATGACACAGCAGATAAGAACTTCCAAGTTCTTTCAGCATTTATCAGAAGAGCTTCCTGCAGGGAGCTGTTGGTGATTTACACCAGGGAGGAAGAGGAAGGGGGCTGGTGTGAACGTTTCATGATAGCTTTTTGGATTGTTTAGCTCATGGAATGAACTAGGAAAGGCAGCAGCAAACGGGTGGGTTTTGACCTCTCCTGTTAGGTGGAAATCACATGGTCTAATTAAGCAACAGTATTTCTTGATAATGTTTTAAGGGATTATATCATGCTTCAGCAGAATGGGGCATGCAGCCAGAACACATTCATCCTGTTGATAAGGCCAACACCCACTGTAAACACAGTTATTAACAGTCTGAGCCTGTGCAAGATGCTCTAAGGGAAAGCTGTGACTTGAGAAGAAGCAAGAAGCCCAGAGAAGCCCACGATGGCGATTTAGAACCTTTTCCCCTCGGGCAGTGGTAAACTACCTTCTTGCATAGGTGACATAATTAATTTTATGGAGAGAAGTGAACCTAAATCCTTCCAGCTGCAATTTATAAGTGATGGAATGAAACAGTTGGGTTTGAAAGACCATCCTGGTGTCCAGGGACTGTCCTGGGGCACTGGAATGGTGTTGATTTGTCCTTTTATGTGTAGATTTTGGAGCAGGATCCCTTGACCTTGTCCAGTTCGTAGCTTTCTTTATGTTCTCATTCATCGGTTTGCAGAGCAGCAATAAAACGTCGCAGCTGCAAGACCTGTTCTAGCAAGTTGGCTCATAAACACTTTTTCTAGAAAATGAGAGCCTTGGGGTTGGAATTTAGGAGGAAGGAGGAACTAGAAAAGTGAGAGCACATCTGCACTTCCCTGCTAAATTCCTGGTGTAGAGGAGGAGAGGGTGTTGTCTCCCTGGAGTACAAAGCTGAGGAATATCTGAAAATTTTCCACTTGGCAGATGAAGTTATCTGGTGGGGTGGGTGACTGTTCCACTCTCTAGAGCAGGGGAGGTGTCTGTACGTGATTTAGTCCAGCTCTGCTGCAGAAACTCATCTTCATGGGGCTGGTTTTTGGGTAGGAGCTTCTCTTGGAAAGCTCAGATTTATGTGTTGACTTGAAGTGGGAACTTTCTGGGGTGGAGGCTTGCATAGCTGGATGCTCTGCGGGAGCATGGTCCTCTAAGGAAAACACCTCGTGCAGTAATGTGGAGGATAAGGCCAATTTTTCTGAGGATGATGTTAGTATCTGGCTTGGATCCTACAGCAGATTTCAATTCCAGGACATGTGAGAACTGTGATAAATCTGTAATTAATAATCAGCAAAATCTGAGGATTTAACACCATCACCTGCTTCCAGTACAGTCCAGAGGGTAACTCTGGGATCCAGTCATCACTGGGAGGCTCCAACTTTGCCCAGGAATGTGAAATTCAAATTTTCTGGCTTCAGTGGCAATACTAATGGTTTGGTTGAATTGTTTCTAGATCACTTTGATCCCCTGGTTGCCCTTTCAAAGCCAATGCAGATAATGAAAAATGATGAGGAGGGGAGTGCCTTTCCCATTGTTAATGCAAGAATTCTTAAAAAAAGAAAAAAGTGGCAGAACACTGATCTAGTCTGTGTTTGTGAAGTCATCAGTTCTGATATTTCTAAAGGATTTTTTGGGGGGTTAATTTAAAATTATTTCCTTTAATGTCCTTCCTCCACATTAAGGGGGGGACCAGAAATGCCAAGGCACTACCCAAGGCATTGGGCAGTCCAGGTAAGGTGGAACCTGACCTAAACATGACTAGTTTAATTTCTTTAGAGAAGCAATTTGAAAGGTTGCAGGGGTGTGAATATGTTGGCTGGCCTTAGTGTGATGTTCTGGATGAGTGGAGGACAAGACACCAGAGTTCTCCAGGCTGCAGAGATGAGCGTGGAGACTCTTGTATGACCTGCAGTGATTTCTCACCTCCAGTCGTGTTTCTTTCTCATGTCCCTGGTTGTGGCCAAGCTCAGTACCAAGCACTTTGGATTTTTGTAAATGGTGAGGAGATGTTGCTTGCAGGAGATGTCGATGGATGGATGCCATATGGGCCAGGCTGTGGAGGGGTGAGAGCACCTCTAAGTCCTTCTGCATCCATGGGAATGGAAATTACCTCCCAGAAGATATTTTGCCTACAAAAAATTTTGGGTTAAATCTGTATTGAAGTACTAGAGACCAAATCTAACACTTGCTCTGGCCAAGGTGGCCAGTTGGGCAAGCACCCTAAAAAAAAAAGCCATAGGTACCAGGAGGCACCAGGTGACTGCCTTCCTACATGTGCAGGAATGGGGGCTGTTTGGTATCTTAAAGAATTGAAACCAACACAAATTATCATTCTTGCTTGCTTCTTTGGTGAGCTGATGATTAGACATCCATTGTTGTTCCTATTTATTTTAAAAAAAGGGGGAGAAAAATCCGTTTTTGTGCCCTTCTTAAGGCACATTAAGATTAGGAATTGCAAGTAATCCTCTGAAGTTATTATTGACTGAGAACTGTTTGGAAATTATGCTTTTTGCTGACTTGTCAGAAAAGACCCTGAAACAGTGCAGTCTAAGCTGTACCTAAGCATCTGTCCTTGCCATATCAGTCACCGCGAGGCTTTACCTGCACCTGCAGTGGTCGAAAGCCAGATGTATTTTTAGATAATGTTTAAATAGACATTGCCAGAACGGTTTAATGCTGTCTCATGGGGACAAGAGCAGTTACACACAGACGACTTTCCCCTTGTACTGAGAGCTCATTTGGGTATTGTGGAAAACACAGAGGGGATGCTGATGCAGTGGGAACTAGGACTGTGGTGGCTGCCACACTTAAAATCCTTGCCCTGATGCTGCTGA
The DNA here is from genome assembly GCF_000699245.1 of Pterocles gutturalis. Classification (NCBI taxonomy): domain Eukaryota; kingdom Metazoa; phylum Chordata; class Aves; order Pterocliformes; family Pteroclidae; genus Pterocles; species Pterocles gutturalis. The sequence continues at coordinate 20,905 of NW_010133654.1, read as the reverse complement.
GCAAAACTGTTATGTGGTTCTTTCTGATTCACTATGTCTTTTACTTAAAAAAAAAAAAAAAATCACAAAGTGAGGAGCTATGAGGAGATATGCAGGAAATGGTGAATCTCTCTTTAGCAGGGGTCCAAACACTGAAATGTTGACCTGGTGCTGTCCAGGCTGGAGGATCTGGGTCTCAAGGCACCTCTTGGTTGACTTTTTCTGGTAGATGGGCTGAGATTCCTTCCTCCCTCCTCTTGGGAGGTGATAACCTGTTCTCCAGAGCATCCCTTGCTGGAGAAGAAAGGCAGAAGTTTGGGAAGAAGCCTTGTAGGGGCCAACTTGGGTACTCTTCTAAGCACTGCAGATACATCTCTGCCCTTGTGTGGGGAATAACATCAGTGGCTCGTCCAGAAGTGTCAAATAAGTCGCCAAGACAAGCTCCCATGTAATTTGCGGCAGCCCTGAGACTGCCGGAGCCTGTTTTGAATCAGAAATGCTCCATGGATGCAGCTGTCGTAGTGTTGTTTTTCTGAAGTGCTGATCTGCTTCCTTCCTTTCCAATTCCTCAAAAGAAAACAAGTCAGTTGATTTAGGCACCAGCATACGCTGCTGACTCGGCACAAGTTGTTTGCTCTTCTCTTGTGTCCCTTTTTTTTTCCTTCGTTGAGTTGCCCCAGAGTGTGGGCTCCAGGGAAGTTACTTCTGGAAAGTCTTCAATGCAAAGCTGATCCAGAGGGACAGAAAAGAGCAGAGGAACAAAGCGATGCTTAAAGATATGCTGTCATCGGATATACATTTCCAGCCTCCACACTTGTTGCTTGGAGACCTCTTGCTGTGTAAAAACTTAAATCCCTGTTTAAATACAGTTTTTCATTTTTACAATAGGTCTTGGTGGAATTTGCTCTTCAAAGCGTATCCTCCTTAAAAGTCTATAAACTCTATCTCCCTGGTGTCCTATTGTAGAACCATAAAATAATTTGGGTTGGAAAAGACCCTGATGATCATCAATATTTATATCAAGGAATTTTGCAGGTGAGCTGTCTGGTGACCATCACTTCTGCTGCTGGACCTGTCACTCTTGGTGGAACCACATTGCAAAGAGGCTCTTTGTCTCTTGGGGTGAGTTTTGGGCGCCCGTATCCTGCCACATCTCAGTGGTTTGGTCCCCAGACCATGTGCAAAGGCACCAGGCTTTGCTTGGTCCTGGAGAAAGCCCTGGAGAACCTTGGTGTCGTGTCCCTTGGGACAGGGACCATGAATGGCATGGATGGGGCGGGTCCATGCTGCTGCTGTGGCTTCACCTCCTGCTCAGCCTGACCTTGGTTGTCCGAATCACCCCGTTTAATCCCTGTACTTATTCCAAATTGGTGTCAGAGTGTCTGAGCAGAGATTAGCGGTGGATGAATGAGGCTGCCTGCAAAAGCATGGAGAGAAAATGGAAGTTTTTCTTGAGTTAAAAATTACCCCCAAATTCTTGGTGTGGGTTTTTTTTGTAGCTTTGTGTTTTGAACCAGTTACTGCCTGAAGAACCGTAGTGCAAAGGGATATCTAATGCAAGAGCTCCTTCACCCTAAATTAAAACCATCCCAGTTCTCTGCTGGCCTCCTGCAGCACACTGGTGCGAGCTGGGTGCCTTGGAGGTGACAGCGATGGGGTGGCCCGGCTGTGTGCGTCGCTGTGGCTGATCTGCACTAATGCACTGTTTGTAGGGCTGAGGCTGTTTTGCTGATAATAGGCAGCTTGGTGGGAGATAAGCCCCAGACTGACCTTATCTGTGTGCATCACGTTTGACCCGAGGGGAGCTTATTAGTTTGTGTTTCCTACTGTGCTCTGCGTGTGGGAAATAAGGCGGGGAAAATACAGATTTTTCAAGTATCTGAGGAGCATTTGGAAGGCAAGGGTTGGTTAAAGAAGCCTCCCAGGTGCAGCTGGCAGCATCACTGAAGTGTGGTGGTGGCTTGTGCTGGCACGTGTCCTGTCTCCCTGGGACTTTCCCACCGCTTTGGGATGGGTGACAGTGATGTGGCATGTTGCCTTGCTCCAGCCTCATTCTCTGCTTCTCCTTGGGATCTAAAAGAATCTGTGCTTTGGGGCCGTGTTGGCCAAAATTGGAGGATAACCAAACCCCTTGTCTTTTAGGTTGCTCTGCATCAGTGACTGCACTGTAGGGTGCAGGAATCCCGATCGT
>NW_010133654.1:0-18704 GCF_000699245.1 Pterocles gutturalis | reverse complement strand
CAGGAATGAGCTGTGGGTCCTTCATACTTTTCTGCATCCATCCTTGTAAGATGAGGAGGAGTCCTTGTGTTGCACCAGTGTCACCTAAGGAATCAGTTATGCACTTCACTCACACATGGAATTCTTTATTGTGAGGGTGGTGAGTCAGTGGCCCAGGTTGCCCAGAGAAGCTGTGGATGCCCCATCCCTGGAGGGGTTCAAGGCCAGGCTGGATGAGGCTTTGGGCAACCTGGGCTAGTGGGAGGTGTCCCTGCCCGTGGCAGGGGGTTGGAACAAGGTGATCTTTAAGGTCCCTTCCAACCCAAACCATTCTGTGATTCTATAAGAGAAGCAGCAATATATATTTATTTCTATAAAACAGTGAGTTAAAGTTCAAAGGTTAATGCGACAGTGATTTAACAGGATTTGATAGCAAGGTGCACTCGATTATTTATTCCATAGAGGACAAAACTGTCAGGGAGACCCTCCTTGTTGAGTCATGAGGTTTGGGAAGGGCACCCTTGCTCTCTAAACTCCTTCTTAGAGAGGAGCCTAGGTGTGGCTGGATCTAATCCTGGTCCCGGACTTGGTCAATGGTTTATGTCTAAAGGATTATATATGCACAATCAGTCCTTTACATCAGTTAGCTAAGATTTCCTAGTTTAGCATGCTGTTAGTGAGAATCTGCAGCAAGGAATTCCTCAACCTTAGGAGTAACCTTGAGAGGGGTCCCTACTCAAGGGGAGATCCTGGTGTGCAGCCACAGCCATGCAGGAGAGCTCAATGGGTCCTGGGCTGTCTACTATTTATGGAGTAAGATGGTTGATTTATAGTTATATTTACATACTAGCTGTGTTTCGGTTAGTGCAAGCTCAGCTAGCCTTCAGCTGTTTGAGCAAGACGTGCAAGACAGCCCTTGGCTTATATAATAATATATTATCATTTGTCCCTCCCCAATCTACTCAGAGCTGGATGCAGCCATTGCAGCCAGACCCACCCACTCTGGCCACCAGTGGTGGTTATTGCCTGAACTGGGTTGGGGGAGATAAGGGTCAGGTTTGGGGGGGAGCACACTGATACAACAGGTGGGTGGATGGATGGAGGGGCAGAAGCTGTTTTCTTGTGCAGCATGAGAAGATTCAACCTGTGTGTAACCAAGCACACACTAAACCCTGCTGCTTGTAAGTCCCGTGCGTAGGTGGTCCTTTTGGCCCCTTTATGGGGAAGAGCAGATGCTCAGCATCTGATGCTGCACATCTCAAAGCGAGTACCCAAACCCAAGGCTGGTGTTGGATTCTCATTCACACCAACTCTCTACACCTAAGGTCATCTGCTCTTCCAAGTGCTTACAGTTTAAAAAGCAGTCTGGGAATCCTGACTCTGTTTCATGTGCTCTTTCAGTTGTCTGTGCCTTCTAGATATGAATTTAGCATGAAATAGTGATTTTCAGATGTTTTAACAGCTGCCCACAGAAATATTGTGACGAAAGCTAACCTGAGGGCAAGCTTTCTGGGAGATGGGAGAGTGTTTGCTTCTGCCTTTCCTTTGGTGGAAAAGCTTAGAGTCTGTTTGTAAAGCTGTGTGTTGGTTGGTTTTATTAACCAGCCAAGTCAGATGTCTCCTGGGCTGGTGGGATCTACTTTTCTCCCAGGAGCTTGGATTAAAAAAAAAGTTATTGGAAGATTACAACAAAGAAAGATGTTAATGAATATTTATCAGGAATAAGTGCTTTATTCCTTGGTGTGCTTGCCTTTCTGTTATCTTGTTATGCCTCTGTTTATTCCTGGAGCAGCAGAAGGTCGCAGTGACACGTATTATGATGCCAGCTGTTGCCTGTCTTGGTCACATAGTGGTAGTCCTTGTAGGCTGTTGCTTGGGGAGTCCTTCATTGCTAAATACCCCTGTGACAGCAGTGGTGCCTTTGTGGCAGCAGAGGAAATTTTGGAAATGTTTAAACCCTAAGAAGTTGTGGATGGATGCCCCATCCCTGGAGGGGTTCAAGGCCAGGCTGGATGAGTCTTTGGGCAACCTGGGCTAGTGGGAGGTGTCCCTGCCCATGGCAGGGGGTTGGAACAGGGTGATCTTTAAGGTCCCTTCCAACAGTGGCCCATGGGCTTCTGTGGATGTTATGGGCTGGTGTTGGTCCAGAGATCCCTTGGAAAGCATTGATCTGTACTCCTCAAGGTGTTTCTTGGATGCTTGGGCTAACATGATCCTGGTCTGTTATTTGTGGTAGGTGCTCTGTGAGCTCTTAGCATTTAGGACCTTTTTTAACGTGTGAATGGAAACAATGGGTGTAGAAATAGAGTGCAAAATAGAGGTGGTGTCTTCTGCTTCCCCAGACTGGGAGGATGGTGGGAAGGGGCTGCAATGGCTTATATGGCCAACTGGTTCCCTGGAGCACCAGCTGGGCTGTAAATGCCTGAGGCCAAGTTATGGGTCAGGCGAGGGCACTGTTTACATCCTGCAATTAACATCTGTGCCGTTAATCACTGGGGCTGGCAGACCCGGAGATGCTGGATCAGAGCTGTGCTCTCTGTTGCAGTTGGATCCCTGTCCCAGGGATGACAGGAGGCTAATGACAAAGATGTGTTGACTTGGACCGTCTGTGCTAATTTGTCCTCCTCCCCCTTCCAGCATATGTTTGCTGTGTATAAATCAACATCTTCATAAATCAGGGCTTTGACTTTAATTTCTTCCTCCTTTTTTTGGCCTCTTGGAAAACAAGGTTTGTGCAACTGTGCAGGTTTTTTTTAATACATAAACCTGTGGGGTGGATTAAATAAAATTTAGCAGAGGCAGAGCCTTGAAGACAACATTTCTGTGCAAGCTGGTGCTTGGTGGGATAGTAGAGCTGCTCAGGGGGAGCCAAGCTGAGACCTTGGTAGGTTGCACAGCCATTTCTTTGACTCTTGGAGACCTGAGTTTTCTTAATGACTGTTCAGTGCAGCTGAAAATCTAATATTTGGCAGATAGCTGTGTTCTGGAATATGTTAATAGCTTGCTGGAGTGATTAACCTTGCAGAGCAGGAGATGTTTGTGATGTGTTGGTTCCCCCCTACCGGTCTCTTGTTTAGTGAATGCCATCCTCATTAAGGCTGCAGAGAAAAGATCATTTGCCCTCCCTGGCTTCATGCAAACTTCAGAGGATGCAATTGCTGTCTCTTACAGAAGGATGGAGAGAGGGAAATGGGGATGATGACTCGATCTCCTCTTCCATTGTGTCCATGGCAGAACATAGACCTGAGGTGTCCTTAGGCTCCCTCAATCCCATGGGATCCCAGTCGCTATTAAATGCAACCTGCTGCTCTCTTAGCAGCTGCTCTGTCTTTTCTGCTGCAAAAGCAACTTTGCTTCTAGGAAGGTTTAAACCCTGCTTTGTGTGACTTGCTTTCTCCTTTCAATTGAGCAGTATTAACTTGCCTTGGAGGTGAAGAGAAATCCATATGCTCTCTTTTATCTCACTCTAGGCTGTGTATAAAGACTTTAATCCAGAATCTCAAAAAGCTAGAGGTGGTGATGAATAAAATACAGCTTTCCTGGCAGACAGTAAAGTGACCTTGTTAAAACCTGAGGTGGTTAAGACTCCTAAACCAGCTAGGTCTGTAAGAGTAGAGACACAATTAATATTTACCCAGATATGCTAGGGAGACAGTTTACATTCTTTTCTCCCTAAAAAATGTTGGGGAAGGGTTGATCTGCCTTTTGCTTCCCAAAGTGGTGAGGAAGAAGCAAATTCTGGTCCAGAAGCTGTGCAGTAGGACAATGTTGAAGCCACTTGTGAGTCCTGGTTGAATGGTGAGCTCTGGGGAAATAAAGGGTGGATGTGACTCTATCCACCGAAGATGGCACAGAGCAGCCCTGGAACACGATGTTGGTAGCTTGTGGGGAGTGTTTTTTGGGATGATGCCCCAAAAGGTAGCCTGTGTGCATTAGTCTATGAGTTCAATGCATTAAAAATTCTCAGAAAAGACACAGGAGAGGATCCCAGCTCCATTGTGGAGAAATAGGAGAAAGAGGAATATTTCCCAGCTAACTAGTTGGATAACCAGTGTGGGATTTCTGGAGGAGAAGCCAGGGGTGATATGGAAGAAGGGACAAGCGTCCTCTGGGGCAGATTGGGATGGGCTTGTGGCTCTGATTTCCACCTACCCTCTCCTTTTTGAAGCTGGTGGGTTTGGCTTTTGGGATTTCCTGAAATCCCCAATCTGAAGTCCACAGCAGCCTGAGAATTTCTGCCTTCAGGAAAAACTTTGCCTTCAGGTATGGAGATAAACTTGAAGATGAGAACAGAGCAGAGTGACCCAAGCTACCAGCAATGCTTTATTCAGCAGGCAGCACAGCTTGTATATTGGATTTCCTGCACAAAAGGTGTCTTTCCTAGAGGAACATTTGCTGTGTTTCTCAAAGGATGAAGAATGGAGAAGCAGGATCAGTGTGAACTCAGGCTTATCTGCCTCCTTGGTTGTTTTGAGCAGATGTAGTCTCATGTTCCTGCAGTGACTATTACTGGTACAAGGAAAAAAAAACCCTTTAAGTTATAGGAGTACATTTCCACCATAAAACTAAACTGATACCTAAAGGGGGCTTATAAGAAAGATGGGGATTATATTTTCAACAGGGCCTGTAGCAATAGGACAAGGGGTAATGGTTTTAAACTAAAAGAGGAGAGGTTTAGACTAGAGATAAAGAAGAAATATTTTACCCTTAGGGTGGTGAAACACTGGCACAGGTTGCCCAAGGAGGTGGCAGATGCTCCATCCCTGGAAACATCCAAGGCCAGGTTGGATGGGGCTCTGGATAACCTGATCTAGTGGAAGATGTCCCTACTTACTGCAGGGGGGCTGGACTAGATGACCTCCATGGTCCCTTCCAACTCAAACTACTCTATGATTCTAGGATTGTCCCTTCTTTGTGTTTAACATGTAGAAGGATGCTTGGGAGGCTGGAAGAACCCCAAATACCATGGATGTGACTCTCATTTTATTTAAACATCAAAATTATACTGGAGATGCCTGCAGAGCCCAGGATAGTGGCATCTATTGATGAGGATGGGAACTCACCTGCTGCCCTTTAGGAGGAAATCAATCTTTCCTTAATCAATGCTGATAAATGGACTCTGTCAATTGGAGCGATCTGATTCCTGGCAAATTGATTTTCCCCTCTGTTTTCTTGCAACATAATCCCTGAACAGTCTTTAAATCTGAACTACATCTTTCTCCCAACGCTTCTGTGATGCTGATAATCCTTCTCTACTTTACATCCCTTCACCCCCAAATATTTATGTGCATATAAACAGGAGCAACAAATTTGACTTGCTGCTGCAGGGCTCTGCGACCATTTCAACCATAAACTCGATTTAGCTCTCAGTTCTCTCCTACTCTGCATGACTGTCTTTCCACATAATAAATTACCAGCATTTATTAGTCTTCTGACATATGGGTTTCCCAAGAGGATGGAGGCTGGCTGAACAAAGCCTCCTCTCTAATCAGAGTTTGCGGTAGGGTAGGCTTTGGACAAAAATTGCGATTGCTGGCCAGTCCAGCAAGGATTTTATGGCTCTATCCATAACTGCATTTATGCCAACCAGGAGGTTTGGGAGGTGCTGAATAATATACTTTAGACTGTGTCGTTAGGAGATTAATGTGTGTAATATGTGATAGTATTTGCATGTCAAGAAGTGATGATAAACCAGTGTGTTTCTGGAAAAATGCATCACTGGACACAGGTTTAGATGTTGGTTTCTTCCTCTGGGATGTAGGACTCTCAGTGCCGCTCGTGTTCCCATCTCTTGAAATTTGGCAGGTGACTTCTACCCCCTGTGGGCACCATGTGCCTTTGTGCTAGGGCTGGAAAAGTGCTGAGAGTAGGAGCTGATTGAAAACTGCTACTCTTGGTGCTTCTCTGAATGTCCAAATTTCTTCTGGCTGCAATAAGCCGGGAACATGTGATAACCTCCACCCAAGAACTGCTCTAGCAGCACCAGGTCTGAGCTCATTGGCAAAAGCCAGCTCATTCCACATCCTGGGTGAAAAAAAAGTGACTCTGTAAAATGAGCTGGATCTTTGGTGTAAGATCGCTAGCTCTTGCTCTTTCATTGCATTTATTCTGTATCTGCTGAAACAGCTCAGTGCTTTAATGAAAATATTTTGCAACAACGCTTCTTGGGTTCATCTAAGCTAAGCTGATGGTTAGCCCAGTCATCTTGCATCTAATGTGAGATCAGATGGATTATTTTTTTCCTTTGAAAGGCTTTCTCCTGTGGAAAGGTGTGTGGAATAGCTTGAGAAGAAGACTTCTTGTGACCCTTGGTCAATTCTCAGTTTTTGCTAGTGCATAGAAAAATGTGAACCTTCTGAGATAGAAAGTACTGTTAGGGCAAATCTTGCATGAATACCACTGGTTCCAGTTCACCTCTGGTCACAGCAATTGGGCTGACTGGAGTCCATTGTCCTGGGGTGAGAAGTGACTGAAGGCCAATGACTTTCCTGCAGACTGACCTTGCGGAAGGTTGGTGGCTCTTGGGTAGGTAGTCATAGAATCATAGAATGATTTGGGTTGGAAAGGACCTTCAAGATCATCAAGTTCCAACCCTGTCATGGGCAGGGACACCCTCCACTAGACCAGTCCACTAGTCCAGCATGAAAATCTAGTTTGAGAGCCTCAGCTTGCATAATAAGAGTGAAAAACTTGCTCCAGTGGAAGAGTTGTTGAATGAAACCTTTCCTGTTCTGGCTCCCTGTTCCTTTCCTCTGGTATTTTTGTTGCATCGTTGGCCTGTTGCACTGGGGGAATGGATGGCTTTCATGTGGATCTTGGTCAGAGAAGACACTGCTGTCCATGGGTGTCCAGGTGGTGTTGTAGTCAAGCCAGTGTGTCTGTTGGAGACCCTGCTCTCCTTGGGTGTCTGGTTAGCATTGTAGTCAAGACAATGTGTCCATCAGGAGACTTTGTCCTTGGGTGTCCAGTTGCATTGCAGTCAAGACATGTGTCTATCACTTCAATGGCTTTGTCCCTATCCTCCTTCCAATCTTGGAAGCTGGTTTTCAGAGAGGCTTTATGAAGGCACCAGACCTCCCACCTGCCTGGAAGACACCCTCCCTGGAGGGGTTCAAGGCCAGGCTGGATGAGGCTTTGGGCAACCTGGGCTAGTGGGAGGTGTCCCTGCCCATGGCAGGGGGGTGGAACGAGATGAGCTTTGAGGTCCTTACCAAACCATTTTATGATTCTGACACTGCTCTTTCCCATCCTTCCTGAAGTAGAACTAAGGCAGATGCTGACAAAGGAGTCCAGTGGGAAATACTGCTGGCATGAGAGCTGAATCCAGGCTCTTCAGAGCCCCCTGCCCATCCTGACTCCATCTGCTGCTGGACTGGGTGGGTGTGGTCATGTTGGCTGGGCAGAAGGATGATTGTCCCCACCTTGTGAGCAGCCTGTGTACGGAACAGCCATCACTGCAGAAAGGTTGGCAGGGTTCCTGCTCATCCCTTGTGTTTACAGAGCAGCAATAGCAGCTGCCTCGTGCCCTCTCCCAGCCAGGAGGGAGAAGTAGGTCAGAATTTGCATTCATTGCCTGGCTTCTCTGCATAACTTGCACACTTTTTTTTGTAGGTCCTATTTTTTTAAATGAGACATTTCTGTATGTGCATGTTCCTCATGCTTCTGTGAATCGGAGGGTGAAGGCTTAAATTCAGATGTATAGCTGGGCTTTAATGTCTGTCTTCCCTCCAAGAGCACTTGGGGGACTCCTCAGACTCCGAAGGGCTGATCCCAGCATGTAAAAATCAGAAGTAAATGCCTGGGGCAATGTTTTTATTTTTGGCTGTGTTTTACTGTCTGGATCAGGATTTACTTTTTTTTTTCTGTAACTCTTTTTGCATGACAAGAGCAAGTAATTGGGATTAAATCATCCATGCTGCAAATGTGATGGTCAGATTGGTGAGATTGCTTTTCAGCGCTTCTCTGTGTTGTTTTGCTGGTTTGAAATGTCCTGGTGGGGGGGGAATAGAGATTGAGCTCAGGAGGCTCGTGGCATCCAAAGAAGCATCCAAGCATTGCTGAAGTGCTGCAGGGCAGTTGAAGGATCGTTTTGTCGCAGTTTTGTGCACTGTGAAGTGGCACCATCCATCAGCATGTCTTTTTTTTTTTTTTTTTTTTTTAATTTCCCCAGAGGTTTGCAGAAACCCAGGTTGGTCTGTTCTACCCCTCATAGCATGATGGCAATTTGTCTCAGGTAACGGCTGGGGGGGGGGGGGGGGGGGGTTCTCTTTTTAGGATTTCTAGCTCTCACTGCTGTTTGTCTCCAGTTAAAATCAAAGTTCAGTTTCTGGTGTGATTCAGCATCTCTGAAAACTGTTAGATTTTTAAGTAATCTGGCTACAAAGGGGACTGTAATGTAACTTCTTGAAATTGGGTAATTTTTCATGGGGGAGGGTTTCAACCTGTGATGGAAAGAAAAATCTGCACAATTCTGATCTGTCTTCAGGTGATTTTTGCTGTGGGTTTTTGTGGTTATAGGCTCTAGAGGCTTTTTCATCAGTCTGAAATATAAAGCAAATTGTGTGGTCACAATGGGTAAAAGTGATAGAAACTATATTGATACAATATAATTGTTTTAAGAGATTTTTCACTATATTTTTTTTTAAGTGAGGATAATACTTCACTGAGACTTTTGTTTTGTAATTTTTGTAGCGTGTACACACATCAACCCCAAAATAACTTTTTTTTTTCCAAGGAAGTTTGTTTTCCTCACCTGGTGTATTTGCTTTGTGCAACTGCAACCTGAATCTGTCTAAGGCTCGTGCAAACAGCAGGCGATGTCACGTCTCTTCCCATTTGTGCCTCCTCTGCTAACGTGTAGCTGCCAAAAAGTGGCAGCAGCTCTGAGACATCTCTGCACAGGGATGACCTTTTGGGAGTTGAACTTTTCCTCATCCTGCCCTGCTGTTTCCTCTCTCCTTGGTGCTTTTGCATGTTCAAGCATTGAGAGTAGGAAGGCTGCTTAAGAGTAAATAGAGTCTGAGCCTTTTTAAAGGATGGGAAGAGCTTAATTTGAGGGTAGGTTTGGGAATTGTGATGATTACAGTGAAAACATCTTGGATTTCTTTTTGTTTTCTCTCCACCTTCCATCCATCCTGCTGTTCGCATCAATCCATACAGATGTCCTATTGTTGCCTCCGGGTATTAGGTTTTCAATTGTGCTGTTGTGTTTTTAAAGCGCTGTGTCTACATGCTGAGAACTGCTTTTTCGAGTTGTGTGGTATGTGGGTGTCTAAGAGATCATCTGGGGAGGAGTGGTGTGGCAAAAAGGGGCTGTTGTCTTTGTGCTTGAAATACCCTTGGAGACAAAACCCATCCTGCACATGTGTGTGCATGAACGTAGCTAATCCTCCCCACCCAGGGCACTCAACCGTCACTGTGTGGACTTTTAAGGTAACCTGGTTTTCATAGAATGGTTTGGGTTGGAAAGGACCTTAAAGATCATCCAGTTCCAACCCCCGTGCCATGGGGAGTTGTGGCTATATTATGGTTTTGTGCCTGTATTACACCTCCTCCATTGTGTGTTCCTGTTTCCAGCAAACAAAGTGGGGAATCACATACTGGTTTTGCAACTGTGGGATGTGGCTCTAGTCCCTAGATGATGCTGAGGTCAAACCAGAGTGCTGTGAAGGTTTTGTTACCCTTTGCATAACATCCTAGTCTTTATAAAGAGCTTTTCTCTCTGTGTTATGTTGCATCTCACCTCCCCTTCGCCTCCAGGTGTGGTTTGAAGAAACCAGTATTCTATGATTCAGTGAATTTAGAATAATAGTTTGAATTGGAAGGGACCATGGAGGTCATCTAGTCCAACCCCCCTGCAATAAGCAGGGACATCTTCCACTAGATCACGTTGCCCAGAGCCCCATCCAACCTGGCCTTGAATGTTTCCAGTGATGGGGCATCTACCACCTCCCTGGGCAACCTGTGCCAGTGTTTCACCACCCTAAGAGTGAAATATTTCTTCCTTATCTCTAGTCTAAACCTCTCCTCTTTTAGTTTAAAACCATTACCCCTTGTCCTATTGCTACAGGCCCTGTTAAAAGGATAATCCCCATCTTTCTTATAAGCCCCCTTTAGGTACTGAACCCTTAAACTTCCCTTCTGCTTGTTCAGTTGCTGCTGCCCAAGTGATATTTGTGTGTTGGGCAAGTGTCTCGGTGAAGAGCCTGTTCTACATGCCCTCAATAGCACCCAGATGGCTGCAAAGAATAAATCAATGGCTGCTGGATCTAGGCATAAACCTGATAGCTTTTGCCTGGATTTGGAATCTCTTCTTTATGTCGCGCGGCTAAAGAAAGGCCAAATGTGTGAGCTGCTCTGCAGGTGAAGTCTTGGCCACCTCCTGTTTCCAGTTTTGCTGCAAGTTTCCAAATGGTGTTATTTAAACCATCTTATGAAGAGAATTTCAAAGCCCAACGAGATTACAATATAGAATGAGTTTCTGCTGCCTCTAGGACATGATTTGAGCAGGGAATTGATGATGAGCTTCAGCTTTCTTGTGCAATCTCCTAAGTAGGAAGATCAGTTTCTACTAGGCAATAACAACCGCTGGAAATCCTTTCAGCTAATAAACTGCTTTGTAACTGAAAGCAAAAATTCAGGACTGTCATAATACAAAGATGCAGATGATCTTGAATACATCTTAATTCACTGACCCAGGTTGCCCAGAGAAGCTGTGGATGCCCCATCCCTGGAGGGGTTCAAGGCCAGGCTGGATGAGGCTTTGGGCAACCTGGGCTGGTGGGAGGTGTCCCTGCCCATGGCACGGGGTGGGAACGAGATGATCTCTAAGGTCCTTTCCAGCCCTAACCATTCTATGATCCTATGATCTTATGGCTGCTAAGGTAAAAATACAGAACCAAGTAGTGAGTGGCTGCTCTGGAGACCATTTGCTTCATAAGGGAGGAGAAAAGCTGCTGATGGGTCCTGTTTTTGGGAGTCCAGTGCTTCAGCATCCATAGCAGAGGGTGTTTGGGTGTTTATTATAAATCATGAATATGCTGTAAAAAATATGCAAGTCTCAAACTTCTTGCCAAGAATATTGACTGTCCTCTTCAAAGCCCTCATTTTCTTGTGCCTTGCACTGGAGATACAGCTGGTAGCGGAGAGGGATGACATTGCTTTCTTGAAATTAAATAGAAGGATGTTTGTTTAAATGACATTGTTGAGGTTGGGATTGTCTGGTGTTTTCTGTGGATCTGCTGGAGCTGATCCTGTACCTTCTTTTTTCCTCTTCAGTGATGTTGTTAGCTCTAGCAGAACGTTGGGGTTTTTATTTTGGGGTGAAACAGATGATCCAGTTGGCTCTGCAGCCTTCAATGTGATACGCAAGAGGCTTGAAATTTGTGTGTGCCCCTTGCTAAACTCTCCTGGAAAAAAAAAACAACCCAGAAACAAAAAAAAAACCCCCAAAAAACCCCCAACAAACCAAACCCTACGCTTATTTTGATGTCTAAAAAGGTCATTTTCTCATGTTTGATTCGTTTCTATTTTCATGAGCTTGTTAGACCCTCTTTGTTCTTGGGCTTTGTTTCAATCACTTCCACTTGATAGCTTCAGTGGGAGGAGAAAAGGGAAAATCCTGTATAGTGGTAGGTTCAAGCTGTTTCTGTAAGAGCAAAAAATGGCAAGAATGAGTGTGCTCTTAAATACACTCTAGCTGTAATGAAAGACTTGGTGATTCTGGTCAGGGGCTGGAGCTGATGCTCCGAGGATGCTGCTGTTTGTGTGTTTTGCACATCCTAAAGTAGTGTTAGCAATGGAGGAAGCTCTGAAGATTAGGAATATTGGTTCTTGCAAGATATATAAGTTTGTAGCCATGTAGCTCGTGTAGCTCACTCCCCTTAAAAAAAAAATCCCCAAATGTCCATTCTTCTTATCTTGATAGCAAAGAATTAAGATGCTGCTATCTGTGCATAAAACCCTCAACATTTTCTGTGAGAGCGTCACCGTGCTGCTATGGGATTGGATGTGTCTTGATGTGATTTGCTCTGTAGAAGAGGTCTCTTGGGACAGACCAAACAAACTGCAGGGAGTTCAGTGGTGATGGTAACATCATAAATGAAGCCTTTGCATCCTTTCCAAGCAAGCCTGGGAGATCCCATTACTTTGCAGCTTGTCTAGTTCCTGAATTGCCTGAACAAGGGACTAGGAACTGAGGAAGCCAATGGGAAAGCTGGTGGCGTAGGTTTGGGGGTTGACTAACTCAGGGTCATATCAACTCTTTTGATCTTACTACTGAAGAAAGCAAAGCAGTTTCCCCATATGAAAGGGTGTCCAAAATATGTTATGTTCCCTTCCATGCTGCTTTTTTTAACAGGGCGGTGTGACCTTAGTGGCACAACCACTGAGTCTGTTCCTATCTGAAAGCCAAACAGCCTTGTATTTTGGAAACTTCTTCATAGATAAGTGTGGAGGCAATGGATGGTTCATGCTGGGGAGCAACTAAACCAGTGTTGTGAGCTTTAGACACGTGCTATGGTATCCAGTTCTGATTTGACCTCTGCTGGGATGGGGGGATATTTGACCTCTGCTGGGATGGGGGGATATTTGACCTCTGCTGGGATGGGGGGATATTTGACCTCTGCTGGGATGGGGGGATATTTGGAGTGGTTGGCCAATACCTGTTCAGTGACTATATAATGGGGCCCCAAGCAGCCTGTTTTGTGTTGGCTGGACGCAAGGCTGGGTTTACCCTGGATCTGGTCTGCAGACAGCAGCACAGTGTTGAGTTGTCCTCATTATCTTGAAGTTGGGTGCAATCTAGCTACATGCTGACTGTGGACCATGTGGAGCTCTTTTGTAGCCGTGATGAAACTGTCAGTGGGATTATCTCCTGCCATGTGGCTGAAGTGTTTTGGGCAAGGCTGTTATGACTTTCTATGAAGCTTAAGAACTTGAGAAGGAACTTCTCTTGAGCCCTATTGGGAAAGATCCCATGCTAGGGGAAGGCTCTGCCTGCTGATCACCCCATTACCAAAGAGTGGCTGGCTCCACTCCTCTCTACCATTTCTAAAACACATTTTTTATATCTGTGATTGTTTCTTTGTGCCTGGTGGCCAAGCACCAAAGTCAGGCTTGTCAAATTTGTAGATCTGTTGTAGCAAATAGCCTGGGTTTTCATCTGCAGGTTTAAAAAGCGACAGCTTTGACATCTCAGTTTAGTTAAGGAGAAAACCCGAGGGCTTTCAGGCGTCTGTGTTTAAAACGTTTACTTTGAGCTTAAGGGGAGATTTAAGAGAAATCATGTTTACGTCCCCATAAAAACTGAGCCACCTGTTGCAGAGAGAGGGCTCTTGAGCTTGAGTGTGCTGAGCAAGGTGCCAATGACAGGCTCAAAACTATGGGCTAGGTGGCAAAGATGCTTCTCTGGTGTGGGGAACAAAACCTTATTAAGCTGTGAGAAGAGACATGAGCAGCTGTGTTGAAAGACATGGAGCTGCCTTTGTGTTTTCACTCCAGAGGGATGCTGTGAAGCCAAACAGATTGAGGACTGAAGCATAGGTGGTGTGTGAAGAAGGCACTTGCGTAATGTCACCGGAATAGAATGGGTGCGTGATGCTCTGCTCTCGTCCCCGCTGCTGGAAGCAGGTGGTATCAGCTGTTTGGGGGGAAAAAACCAAAACAACAAAACAAAAAGGAGATTTTTAACAGGATTTGATTGGTCAATACTAAATGGAATAAAAAATGAGAAAATATGAATTTCTTGAGGGCTTGTCAGAAGACTGAACAGCAATCAACTCCATTTGAAAACACCTGGAGTTCAAATTGATTTGGAGATATTAGTAATATTTGGACTGTGTTTTCTAGTGAAAATATTATTGCCCTTTTTTAAATACCACTGAGGCAGATCCAAGGTAAGGGATAAGGACTAAGGACTTTCTTAACTAAAGTCTCCCATGCTACTCCATAGCTTGCAATTGCTGTGCTGCTAAAGAGAGAAATGGGCATTCTTGGAAAGCAGCATGATCCAAAACCCCAACTTGCTGGAATATGTAAAATTGCTTAGAAAGCTAAAAGTTAATAGCCAAGATTAAAGAGGAGAAGATGGTGATTTACAGCAGTTTGGCCAACATTGCTAACTTGAGGTGTTTATGCTGGAAAAGAGATTTCCATCCTGGCCAGCCCCATTCTTTTTTTGGAGTTTATATGTTGGCTGTAAACCTCAGGCTGTTTTAAGACTTGGTAAAGTTCTTCATTTCTCTAATGGAAACGTCCATTTAGTAAAGGGAGGAAAAAGGGAAAAATGCAAAATTCTCCTAATTCCTGAAATGGAACACCTCTGGGCTTTAGAGTTCCTGAAAAGTCTTTTTACCTTGGCTAGTAAGCAATAGTTTGTTCTATTTGCTTCCTGTGATTTCTTATGATGCTTTGAGGTGGCCTCACTTGGTGGATGGATGTGTCTTGCTCATCAATGTTCTTGCACAATGCGGTTGATGTCAGTGTGCCAGTGAGAGCTCTGAGCAGGAGGCAGCCTAGAACTGGTCACACTGGTCCTACTGGTGGGATGGGCAACAGGGTCCAGCTGTGTTTTCTGGAGAACAGGACTGTGTTTTGCCTTGATTGATAAGAAACTTGTGAGCCTTCATTTCCTTATCCCAAGTAATTGGGCATCAGGCTTCCCAATTTCTGCTAAAAAAAAAAAAAGTTAGAAAATGCTTTTGGCTCAGCTGCTTCTCTTCTGTGTGAATGCTCTTCCTATAAGTGAACCCAACTTGGAGAATGTGGATTCTGGCTACCTTGTAAGAGTAGATCTTGGGCTCCTCTGAGCTCAAGTGGGTTTGTAAGCTTTGCTTTGATCAAGCAGTCTGCAGAAGAGAAAGTGTTCTTCTGTAATTTGCTGTTGAGCAATTTCTGAGAACTTGCTGGAATGCAAAGCTTGGGTTTTGGGGCAGAGTTCACATTCAGTGAAGAAAGTGATTCCTGTACAAAAATATGAAACTGTAGAATAAACAGTTCATCTTGGGAGGGAGCTCAGGAGGTCATTTAGTCCAACCACCTGCTCAGGCCAGCTATGAAGTTATCTGAAAAGCAAGTTGATCAAATAACCCTGACAGCTGAATCTTGTGGGTTGCTAGAACCTGGTATGATGTTGCAGGATGTGTAGGCTGACTCCAAAAATGCTTTGAGCAACCTGGGCTAGTGGGAGGTGTCCCTGCCCATGGCAGGGGAGTGGAATGAGATGAGCTTTAAGGTCTCTTCCAACCCAAACCATTCTGTGATTCTATGAATTGCCTAGAAAAAGAGGTGTCCTATAGCAGTTGCTTAGACTTATTTTGGTGCCCTTTGGCATGGCTCAGCTGGAGAGGGCAGAAAGAATGTTCAAAGGTTGATTCATGTGTCTCACTTGACACCTTGGGACTTCTTCATCAACTTCTTGCTGACTTGAAGATGTATATAGTTGTTTCTCCCCAGCTTTCTTGGCTTAAGAGCTTCTGAAATTGGATTTACATGACAGCTGAGCTGTAGTTTAACTGTTTTGGAAAAGGTAAGATGCTGCTTCAGGTATTGTTTCTCAGTCATTCCATTCAGTGCCTTTTCAGGAGAAACAATCAATGACTGTCGTTAGGAAAGTGGTCTGTGGTCTAATACCCGAAATACTTTAATTTAGGGGAGCTAAATGGTTTGTTTTACACCTCTGAAATGAGGAGTTTCAGTAAGGCTGAGGCTGATGGAGATCTGGAAGACGCGCTAATAATTCCAGAATTCAGGTCAGAGGAGAAAGTCCTTCCCATTGTAACCCAGAAGGACTCTTACGTAACTATTCTTAAACCAGCTTAAGAGATAGCAGAGATGGGCAGAAAAAACCTAGTCAAACATATTGCTGATAAGCCCCCAGAATCCAAAACCAGGATCATGCTGCAGGGGATGAAGAAGGACCTGTTGGAGATAATGGTCTGTTGGAGATTGACCAAGAAATTCCAGTGACTGTCAAATCAACCATGAACCAGATAGACTTGCTGCCACGCATCAGCTGGACTGTTGTCTTGATGTGAAGATACCCATGTTGGTTTATAAATTATATCCTAGCTGAGAAAGCAAAGTTCTGGTGAGCAGTGTGGAAGTTCTTATATCTCCCATGCCTTACCTAGACCATGATCAGAGAATCACAGAATGGTTTGGGTTGGAAAGGACCTTAGAGATCATCCACTTCCACCCCCCTGCCATGGGCAGGGACACCTCCCACTAGCCCAGGTTGCCCAAAGCCTCATCCAGCCTGGCCTTGAACCCTTCCAGGGATGGGGCATCCACAGCTTCCCTGGACAACCTGATCCATTGTCTCACCGCATCATCCATGATGTTCACGTCTCGTGGGTGTAGGGGAAACTGGAGGTCTGGAACTCCTGCAGTGATGAAGCAGACTGAGTGCTCATGTTGGATTCCCTATTTTTAGATGAAAATAATTCTTAAGACATGTAGAAACAGCTAGATTTGGGAGCAAAGACATGAAGCATACTTTATTATTTTTTTCCCCATTTTTCTCTTATTGATGATAGATTAACCTGCTAACTTGTTATGCCAGTACAGATCCCTTCTGCCTTGTGCTTTCAATGAGCCCTTGAGGACTATCAGGATGTTGGCCATTTTTATAAATAGGAAAATTGTGTTAGGCACTACAAACACCTTGTAAGGACTGGGAAAGTGATTGACCTCAGCAGTTTCTTACCCTGGAATACTCTGAGGGGAAGGTTTGTTGGCTTGGAGGGTGCTTGAGGGGGATTTTCTGAACTTGACAGTGTTCTCCAAAAATTCTTCTTGTGGAATCTTTTTTTTTCCTGACCCTTGGGTAGCTCTTTACCAGGGTATTTTATGTTATAACCTTGTTCAAATCTGAATAAATTCTATCTAAATGCATTCCTTGTGTTTTCCTGCTGCACATCTTCCCATTAGTGACCTGGAGCATGAGTAGTGAGTTGGGATTCTTCCTCCTCCTCTTCCTTGCTGCATAAATAGATGCTCCTTTCCAGGCACAGCCTCCCTGATGTTTACACATCTATGTGAGTTAGATTTCCTAATTCCATCTTTCTTTCCCCTTCTCCAGTCTGACCAGTTACCCAACTGATGAAGGCTGCAGAGAGCACTTCTCTACTCTACAGTCTCTCATAATGGTAGAAAGATAAATACCCCCCTTCTCTTTTCTACTCCCGTATCACAGAATCATTAAGGTTGGAAAAGACCTCAAGGATAATCAAGTCCAACCGTCAACCCAACCCACTAACCCATGTCCCCAAGCACCACATCCACACGTTTCTTGACCATATATACTTTCCAAATATACTTCCCTAGTCTAGAAGTTAATCTTTTTCAGAAAAAATCCCTTCCAGTTCTATAGCTTTCATTTTCTCTGCTTCTTGGCCAGCTCTTTGGAATTAAGAGTCTTCTGATTTATCCACTCTGGATACTGGTGGCTTTGAACTCAGGTGTGGTCATCCAGGGAAGAATAATTTTTCTGTTGATTTGCCCTTGAGTTTCAGTAATGTGTAAGAACCATTCCAACAAAAGAAAGGTAGTGCTTGTTGATGATCTGTTTTTTAGTGTGGGGTTTTTTTGTTTGCTTCTAGTGCTTATAAAGCCTAATGCTGAAATTTCTTGCTGAATTCCCACTTGCAGAGATGCTGTCTTGGGCACTTGGTGCTTTCTCTTAGTTTGATGAATATGCCAGTATTTCTTCAGGACTTTTTCAGTATGTTCAAGAGGTGGTAGGAACTAGCTTGGCCATCCATCCAGCATGTTATTTCACATGAGGTGCGCTCAATCGTTTACATTTTAACCAGAAAAGAAAAAAGTGTACCCAAGAGCAAATAAAATCTAGTTTCTTTGGGACTTATTTCAAATCTTTAATCTTCCCACTTCCATCCTTTCATGTCTCCAGCTGTATGTGCTGCCTAGTCTTTAACAGCAGGTTGAGCTTGAACTGCTCTTCTCTTGGGGGAAAGTTTATTTGATCTTTTCCCACCCAGGAGCAACTTCTCTTGGAGAGCTTTGCCAGCGTGTAACCGCTTCATGGCTTGGAAGATGCTGATGCTCCAGGGCATCGCTTCTTGGGGAGGGAAGGAAAGGTAGGGGAGAGTGGAGGAGAACAGGAACAGAGACACTTATGCAATCACACTGTTTCCTTAGGAAAATAAAACTGAAAAATAAAGATATTTTTGGCTCTTGGCTAGCATAAGGAAATCTGTGTGTTTCCTGCAAGACTATAGCTTCCCTCGGTGTTCCTATCAAGGCAGGCTCTTAATCTGAATTGACTGAAGATTAAAAACCTGTAGTGGCTTACTGGAAATGAAGTAGGCTGAATGGAAAGCTGTTTAATCCTGGAAACACTGTGTTTGTGTGCAGCTGGCTTGCCCTTTCAAGTCCCATAGGCTAATTTTCCTGGGAACCTCTTAATAAATAAACCGTGTGGGGGGCATGTGTGTCTGAGAGTGAAAAAAAAAAAAGCTTTTCTGTGGGGGTTCTGTGCTCCAGAAAGTCCTTCTCTGCTTTCCTGGGATGTGGTTGCTTTTTGGGCTGTATTCCAGATGTGTGAGGAGCCTGACCCACCTGGGTGGGTGCTTCTGTCTTCAGAGCAAGTGTAGCCTTGAAGACTCACATGTGTTTCTCTTGGTTTCTTGATGCTTGCAAAGGATGGCTCATCAAAAGATGTGTAGGAAGAATTTTTTTATTTTTTATTTCTTATTATTTTTAAT
>NW_010133653.1:0-3621 GCF_000699245.1 Pterocles gutturalis | reverse complement strand
TCTCTTTTCATAGTCCGCAGGCTCCTCTGTTGGCTGGAAAAGGGGAAACATAATGCCTATTTTTAAAAAGGGAAATAAGGAAGACCTGGGGAACTCCAGGCTGCTCGGTCTCACCTTTGTTCCTGCCAAGACCATTGAGCAGATCCTCCTGGAAACTATGCTAAGGCGCGTGGAGAATAAGGAGGTGACTGGTGACAGGCAACATTGCTTCACTAAGGGCAAGTCATGCCTGAACAAGTTTGGTGGCCTTCTAGGATGGGGTTTCAGCGTTGGTGGCTAAGGGAAGAGCAGCTGACATTGTCTACCTGGACTTCTGCAAAGCCTTTGACACTGTCCTGCGTGACATCCTTCTCTCTAAACCAGAGAGATATGGACTTGATGGAAGGACCCCTTGGTGGGCAAGGAACTGGCTGTATGGTTGCATGCAAAGAGTTGTGGTCAATGGCTCCATGTTCAAGTGGAGACCAGTAATGAGTGGCATTCTACAGAGGTCAGTATTGGGACCAGCGTTGTTCAATGTCTTTGTTGGAGACATGGACAGTGGGATTGAGTGCACCCTCAGCAAGTTTGCAGACTACGCCAAGCTGTGTCGTGCAGTCAACAGACTGGAGGGAAGGGATGCCATCCATGCCCACATTTTCCCTAGTCTTCCTTTTATCACTGACGTACGTGTAGAAGTTCTTGTTGCCCTTGATGCCCCTGGCCAGATTTAATTCTGTCAGGGCTTTAGCTTTCTTAATCTGATCGCTTGCTGCTTGGACAGTCTTTCTGTATTCACTCCAACACTACCTGTCCTTGCTTCCACCCTCTGTAGGCTTTGATAATACAAATGAATGAAGATGCTATTTTTAATATTCTTTGTGATGTAAAACCATAGTTGATATTAGAGGATTGCAATTGCTTGAGTTCTTATTTCTTTTAAAAATAGACGTTGATTTTATATGAAAAACTAGCAGCTTATGTTTTAAAAAAATATGATGGCAAGACTATAGTAAATATATTTATTAAATTTATCTTTCTGTATACTACATAAAGAGTCTGTAATGTCTTCTTTGCATTTTATAATCATTGTAATTTCATGAATTATTAATGAGAAATATGCTGAAAAGTCAAGAATATATTAAATCAAAGCTCGTATCAGATGCTCAAGAATTAATGATACTGCCATTACAATAGGATTATTCAGTTTCCATCAGTTAGCACTAAGATGGGCTCAACTTCTATATTTCACCATTTCTTTACATCCTAATATATCAATACCATGAAACATAATATTGCTAACTTGCTAAACAGTCTAACTGCACACAATCTTTAGAAGAGTAGTTACACTGCAGTCCATTTTCATGGCCAATTTTGATAGGTATTTGGTGTGGACTGATATAATTTAGTTGACTTCTTTATTATATCGTTCTAAAGGTGAAACACACAACAAGATTATAAGTCTTTAAATTCACAATTTCTATTGATGATAATTATCTTCTAAATGGAGATAGGTTAAAATCAGATACAGAACAGTGCAGAGTTAAATGGTTATGGTAATGGAAACTCACACTCCTCTCTTTACTCTCTGAACTTTATTGAGCTGCAAATTAAGAGAAAATCTCACAGAAACAATCATTAGCGTGAGCAATTGCACTCTCATTAGTATAGATGAGAATTACGTCATTGATATAAATGTAAGAAGGATCCAGACCTCTTAAGTGATCCTTGAATCTTCTCCTTTCCCTATGTCAACCAAATTGTGAATTAATGTCTTGTAGAATATGTTTAATTTTGATTGAATATGACAGTTACTGGATACTAAACTCAGGAGTTTCGTTATCTAACAGGGTAATAGGCTTGCAGAGACCCAATCAACCAATCTGTCAGCACTTCAAAAGCTCTCCAATTATGTATGATTTTCAGATTGTATGTCTTCTGTTCTAAAATTCAGTTGAAATCCTCATTTCTGTGAGTGGGAGCTGCAAGCATATGTCATTAGTAGGACTGTAAGGAGGTTAGTGCATTTCATGCATTATGTACTATAGGGGGCTTGTTGCCTGTATTCTGTGTGTAAATGGTTCCAGACTGACTATTGACCCTATAGACTTTGAATTTCAAGAAATCATTGACTTTGGATCCTCATACATACTCTCATAAAGTTTATACCTGCTGAGATCTAAAACAAGAGCTAAACCAATAAGGGGTAGTTAAAAAAAAAGAGTCCAGATCCATTTTTTTATGAAACATATTCTCTTTTGTTCTGTAGTATTTCTTCTAGGTCAGGACCAGCCAGCTCTCTGTGTTTGCAGATATCCCCTACTTCCCAGTGTGCCTTTTGCTTTCCAACTTTGAACAGTAGTATTGAAAAGTTGAGCTTTCTAAAATTAGTAATCACTACTCCACAGGAAAATGCCTACAGACTCCAGGAAGGGAATCTGTGTTACTGTCACCTTGTTTTGTGTTAGCAGAGTTAATAGGTGAAAGCTCTGTTTAGCAATAATCTGAAAATCTTTTCTGAGCCAATTGAACCCAAATATTCAAACTACGCACTTCTTCCAGCCTGCATATAAAATGTGTTAATTTTTGCCACTGTGGCTATTACACTGCATATTGCACAAACTAGTAGAGTAAGAAGGGAGAATTCCGTACTTGATATTGTATATTCCTCTGTATTTGCTTTAGATGAGGGAGAATTCCATACTTGATATTGTATATTCCTCTGTATTTGCTTTAGGTGAATATTGCTTTCTTAACAAGAGAAAAGATGCATTCTATATGTTGAAAAGCTAACAGCTTGCAGCTTTGGAGATACTTCAGCAAGTATACAGACTTAACAAAAAGATAAAATTAGAAGATATTTGAGTTTTAGAAAAGAAAGCTGATGGTTATTCAGAGTTTTAAATATTAACAATAAAAATATAAATATCCTTAGGGTCATGGCTTTTCTTGTCTTTAAACCTTTTTATTTTTTACAATCTCTCCATAGTTCCAAGATTGCTATTCCCTCAACCCATTTACTGTTTGTCTGCCTTTTCCACCTAAATGCTTAAAATGAGTTTTGACTTATTTTTAAAGGTAAGGTAGAATTAATTGATTTACCTAATTAATTAAAACACTGAATTGTCATCAGTGATAGCTGTAAAATAATTGTACTGTCTTGTTCTTTTTCTGTTTGATATTTGTTCTCTATCTAAGGATACTGGAACACGCTCAAACATTAAAGTGCTCCCACTATGCTTTCTCATGCTTTCTAATAGTGCGAGCAGGAAGAACAGGAAAATAAGTTGAAGACCCCAATAACTGTCAAAGTAGTAAAGAAAACCATATCTTTTTGTAATATGAGCATACCTGTCCCAAATATATTATTGACAGTGAAAACAATCTGCTCATTTATCAACATAGCTTAACAACTTTGACTTTTTTCAGCCTTCACATAGTGCAATCAGAGTATCAGTAATGTCTCAAATGCAGTTCTGCAATGCAATATGTGGATCACTTTTTTATTATTCAGAATTTAACATAGGAAGGAAATATAAAAAGTGCACTTTAAAGAGGAGACAATAAATTTTTCAGCACCCTAAGCCTACAACTCCTTGATAAAGTGAACAACTGTCCTGGGTTAAGATGAGACAGAGTTAA
>NW_010133652.1:0-471 GCF_000699245.1 Pterocles gutturalis | reverse complement strand
CAGAAATCACTCTCCAGTCCATTAACAAATGAAAAATAGTGCAGACTCACAGAAGTATGCAGATGACTATCATTACATCTGCCTTGATATTAGAAGGATCAGCACTGTAAAAAATACCTGCAGTTAGCAAATATTCCTGTTGCATTTGTCAGCATTTCATTCCAGTACACACACTACAAAACAGTGTTACTGTGCTAGGAGAAAGCCAGCAAGGAAGACAGCTTTGCCACTATATTAATACCTTATATTATAGTGCAATAATCCTATACTCTACAGATTCTCAGGTTGGTTTACTGAGTAAAAAAAAAAAAAAAGATTATGCCTTTAAAAGGCATGCATTATTGGGTCAAAAATGCCATGGACGTTGTAGCAAATCCTTGAAATAACATAAAGTCACCATGCTGGTCCCAGTCTATCCAAAAATATATTCACCGTGGCCAGACCAAGGGCTCTCTGCTGTGCCTGGCTAAT
>NW_010133651.1:0-1329 GCF_000699245.1 Pterocles gutturalis | reverse complement strand
TTCTTCTCCCAAACTCTCGAGGCAGTTTGATCCCTCATTAAGACTCCGCCCTAATTAATGACTTAATTAATGAATTAATTAACAGTGCTGGTCAAGGCGGCGCTAATTGGGAGTCAAGGGGAAAGGGGGGGAGGGGCTTTCTGGGGACATGGGGACACGAGGACGTCATGGAAGGTCCTCCATGGGCCCCCGGAGAGGGAAACCTCGTTAGGACTAATTAATCCGCTAATTAGCTGAAGGCCTTGGGGAGCTCAGGAAGGGAGCGGCTCAATCTTTGAGCCGGAAGCGTTATTTTGGGGACTGTCCCCAAATGTCCCCAGATCTTGGAGTCCTCAAGGGACATGAGGGTGACAAGTTCATGAGAACCTCAGGGGACACCTGAGGGGGACACCTTGGGGACAGCCAAGGACCTGGTGGCCAAGCGGTGACAACGTGTCCACCGCCATCAGTGACGGTGGCACCTCGGTGGCACCTTGTCACCACCAAGTGGCATCTTGTGCCACGTCAGGGATGGGCACCCACCACCGTGGGTGGCATCTGACCTCGAAATTGGGGACAGACCCCTGTCCCCAGGGGTGGGGGCATCTCCACCAGGGTTGGTGTCCCCCCCCCCATGGGTGACATCTGACCTTGGGGTTGGGGACAGACAACTGTCCCCATGGGTGGTGGCATCTCCACCAGGGTTGTTGTCCCCCCTCCATGGGTGACATCTGACCTTGGGGTTGGGGACAGACACCTGTCCCCATGGGTGGTGGCATCTCCACCAGGGTTGGTGTCCTCCCCCCATGGATGACATCTGGCTTTGGGGTTGGGGACAGACATCCCCATGGGTGACATCTCCACCAGGGTTGGTGTCCCTCCACCGTGGGTGACATCTGACCTTGGGGTTGGGGACAACCATCCATCCCTGTTGGTGGCATCTCTCTGAGCTCCACACCGGGTGTGTCCCCATCCCTGTCCCATGTCCCCGTCCCTTGTCCCCGAGCCTGTCCCGTGTCCCCATCCCTATCCCTTGTCCCCATCTGTCCCCATCCCCGTCCCTTGTCCCCATCCCCGTCCCGTGTCCCCAAGCCTGTCCCTTGTCCCCATCCCCTTGTCCCCAAGCCTGTCCCAGGGTCCCCAAGTTGAACCAGTTGCCCCGGAACCACCCCGAGGTGCCCAAACCAGCCACCCCAGTTCTCGGCAGGACCTGGCGGGTGCTCAAGGAGGGAGGTGACAAATGAGGTGACAATGACACCACCACCGGGCTTGGGGACATGGGGACAGGGTGGGGACACTGTGGCGGTCCCATGGGGCAGGAGGTGACACAGGACACAGGTGGGGGGGTGG
>NW_010133650.1:136156-153284 GCF_000699245.1 Pterocles gutturalis | reverse complement strand
TTCCCCAGCACTGCTGCCAGCGGGCTGCTGGACAGCCCCACTTCCATCACCCCGCCGCCCATGCTGAGCGCTGACGACCTGCTGGGCTCCCCCACCTTGCCTGACTGCGCCAGCAACCCCTTCACCTTCTCCAGCCAGGAGCTGGTCAGTCTCTTTGCCCCCAGCATGGGGGTGCAGGTGCCCAGCGGCAGCTCCCCCACCACCTTCTTGTTCAGGCCCATGTCCGAGTCCCCCAACATGTTTGACTCGCCACCCAGTCCTCAGGACTCCCTCTCTGACCAGGAGGGCTATCTGAGCAGCTCCAGCAGCAGCCACAGCGGCTCAGATTCCCCTATCCTGGACACCTCAAGACGTCTTCCCATCTTCAGCAGACTCTCCATCTCTGACGACTAATCTGGGGTTTCCTCTTGCTCCCCCCCACCTCTATTACAATGTTAAGCTGAACTCCCCCCACCCTGTCCCCAGTAGACTGAGCTGGATGTTAACTTGTCCACCTGCCTGCCGTAGACCCACTGGCTTAAACCTTAAGTGCCAAATTACGATGAAAGCAATAACGTTTACAAAATTAGTGCCTTTTTAACACTTTCACTGTGACTGTATTACCTCTCCAGCTGCAGAGGGCACCAGCAGCTCTGTGCACTTCCAGATGTGCAGGAAATGTCCGGAACCAGCTCCCTCCACTGGCCATGTACTGCATCGCCCTCTCCCAGTCCCTTCCCAACTGGCCAGTTTCTGCTAGGCTGCAGGCATGTGGACAAGCGTTAACATCTAGTCCTCTTTCTCCCCCTCCCCTTAAAGACTAATCTTGCCTGGATCAGCTCAGGTCTGCGGGAAGAAAAGCTGAGAACGGACAAAGATTGTAACATGAGTGGGACTTCGACTGGGAGGAAGAAAACAAAACAAAAAAGAAAACAAAAGCCAGATGGACAATGAGAGACTTGATTTTGGTGCTAAAAGTTTCCCCGTGTGTTCATGTGACATCTTAAAACAAATAAAGAAATAGAGGGGGTGGGGCCGACAGAAGTCATTCCACACACACACACACACAAGTTCGTGTAAACAAAGTTCCAGTAGACATAGCTTTAATGGTTTTGCTCTAGAGTACTTTAGACCTATCTTAGAGCACTCACGCCAAGCTTTTTATTATTTTTTTCTGGGTTTTTAATTTTGTATAACTTTTCAGAAATTGGAGAGCAAATTTTGCTTGTCACTGCACAACAATATAAAAAAGCTTATTTAACTTATCAAAACGTATTTATTGCCGAAACCTATGCTTTTTTGTTAATTTTGTTCATATTTATCGGGATGATGAATCCATAGAATATATTCTTTTATGTTTAAATTATGATCTTCCATATTAATCTTAAGATTGTGAAGTGTCTTTTTTCCTTTTTTCCCCACAGTTTAATATATTATACTACAATGACATTTTTTGTAACTTTACACTTTTTTTGGTTATTTTATTTTAAAAAATGAAAAATTAATTTAAAAAAATGCAAAAACTGTGTTTGGATTATTTATTTTAGAATTTCCCCCCCCTTTTTTGTGTTGGACTGCAAATTGAGTTAATGTGCTTCTTTGCCTTTCCTCTTCTCTTCCCCTCCCCTGGGTCTTGCCTACCTGGGCTTTAGAATGTACATGCCTGAGCTCCTGTTGCGAGACAGCGTGGAAGGAGGACCTTTTTCTTCCTCTTTTTGTATAGATTCTTCAAGGAGAAAAGCCTTGGGCTCAAAGTGCCTATCTGAAGACATTCCAAATACAGTTTGTCTTTGCATTTCTGTATTCCAAGTTTGGAGTTTTCCTTGCCAAGGTGAATGGGACTGGCACAAAGAGAATAATGAATGTAATTTTTTTTCCCCCCCTGTTACTGTTCACTACATTGCTTTTTCTTCCTCTTTGTGTGAGTTTATTTAAAAGAGAATCTCTTTTGTAACGACTGTTTGCAGTTTAAATCAATAAACCCCAAGTTTTTTCAAGAAACTGACAGTGGAGCTGGTTTTACTTACAAAATCAAGGGACTGGTTTTAGACAACCACTCAAATGAATCACAGAATGTTAGAGATTGGAAGGGACCTCAAAAGATCATCTAGTCCAATCCCCCTGCCGGAGCAGGAACACCTAGATCAGATCACACAGGATGCAGATACTTACCTCCTGGACACCTCTCTGCTCAGGTACCCCTCCATCATTCCTCACTGATTCAGTGGGTCAGCCCTGCAAGCATGTGGGTGCACAAATCAATGTCAACAAATACCTGATGTGACCTAACCTTTCTGGCCTCTAACCCTTTCTGTCTCTTACAGAGTCCTCCTCCCATCTTGAGTCGCTCAGTCTGTTCCTGCAAACTTCTCTCTGATCAGTGTAGCTTAAACCTTGGGTTGGCTTTTGTTCGTGCTGTGCCTGGTGTTCCTGCACAGCCCCTTTCCCCTCGAGGAGAGCCTGTGTGTGTTCTGAGTGAGGCTGAAGTGGGATGTTGAAGTGGTACTGATTTCCCAAATTGGGCCTGGCTTGTTTGTGGTACGTTCCACTTTGGCAGAGCAGCTTTTTGGTGTTTTGCATGGCAGAGGAACATGGACCCCCAGCAAAGTCTTGGTGTTAATGCAGATCATCCCACTGTTGCATTCAAGCCCCTGTACCCCTTGAAGTATCAGCAATCCCAGAAACTTCTGAAGCTGGTGTTTTTGTTTAGGGACACTTCTTTGCCAGCACTGCTCATGGTGTTGTCTTGTGTTTTCACCACTGAGCTTGCCTCTGGAGCAAGCTTGGCGCTCTTCTTCATCTGAAACTGTTCCAGCTCTCTTCCAAATCGGGGGTGGAATATTGTTACCGAACCACTGGTCCTTCAGCTGTCTTGACATGCCTCAACATTCAGGAGAGACATTTCCTAATTCATGTTGGAAAAATTCTTGCCAAACCAAAGCTGCAGGATACCTCAAGGCTTTCACTGATGTACCTTCCCTGCTGTTGGCTTTGTGCAACACCCTTTCTTGTGTGGTCTGGCAATAAAGGCAAGCTAGGTGGAGGAAGGGTAGTGGAACAGGAGTGTGGCTGGTAGCAGCTGGTTCCCATGAACGGTGCAAAAGCTTATGGGGAGTTTGTGCAGCAGATGCTAACATAACTAGCATGCAGTGTGGTCTGCGT
This sequence comes from Pterocles gutturalis, assembly GCF_000699245.1. Lineage (NCBI taxonomy): Eukaryota > Metazoa > Chordata > Aves > Pterocliformes > Pteroclidae > Pterocles > Pterocles gutturalis. Next base: position 150,143 of record NW_010133650.1, on the reverse strand, counting down.
GCTGGTGCCTGAAAGAAGAGCCTCGGGCACAGCCCCAGGGCTGCTCAATGGCCTTCAGATACCTTCTCCTGACCACAGCCTTGCCCCTGGGCACAAAAGGCGATGGAGCCCATGTGAGAGATGGGCTTCTGCCTGGAAGACCCATGCATGGCTGCAGCAAATGCCTGGGCCTGCCTCCTTCCTGGCCGCTGGAAGCAGAGCCATCAGCCCCTGAAGAGCGAGGCATATCTGATCTGGAGGGGATCCCAAGTTACTGTAGAGTGTGCATGTGGAGCATGGAGTTTGAAACTGCTCGCTTCCTCTCTGGACTTTCCGCACAGCTCTTCAAACAAATAGTCTTTGCCCAGTTAATAATTGATGAAGAAAATAGCTGTATTAGTTGCACAGTGCTGTTGGTATGACAAACAACTGGGAAGCTGTGCTAAAAGTAGGTCTTCACTCACAGTACTTGTGTACTTCCCTTGGCCTTCTCGTGCACTGGTTCTGGGAAGCCAGCACCATTTTTCTCTTGTGAGTTTATTAATGATAAATGCTCTGTCACTGGGTGTTTTACTTTTTGAAACTAACCATGAGCTAGGTCATGCAGGGCATAGAGAAGAGCAGAACAGGCAGCATCAGAAGTTTATTTTCTGTAATTGAGAGAGAGAGAGCGTACATGAGAGCCTCCAGCAATGATTTGCCTGATCCGATACCATTAGCATTCATTGCATCTTGGGCATATAGCAGCAGCTAGTCTGCAGGGCCTTTCTGCTTCCTTGGATTTACCATGGATGAGTTGTCCATGCTCTTTCTTGTAGGGTTAGCAACTGTGTCCCCTAGCAGTTCGCTGTGGCTGGTAATAGCCTAGCCAAGGGTAAGAGAGGTAAATAGCCTTTTCTGCCATTATAGTTTTCAGACACATGTGCCTCTGACTTGAGGGCTTCTCCATGCTTTGGCTCATTGATTTAAGCGTACAGGATTCTCAGGGTGGCCAGAAAGAAAGGGCTGACCTGTGCCAGGGCAGAGAGAAGGACCCACAAGGACAAGATACCTGTTGTCCCATGTAAGGTGGCACGGCAGAGTGTGCCTCAGGATACTTTCCAGGTTGCACTTACAGCTCTTACTATGGGGCAGGGGGACACCTACAGTGGCTCTTGCTGCTCCTCAAGTACTTTTTGTCATGGATGCTTGCTGTGGGCTCCTTGTGGACTGGGTCCACGCCTCTGGGCTGCAGGCATTAGCTGTCACTTATTTTTTGGCTTCAGAGTCAATCGACTCTGGTGCTATCCACCTTCAACATGTCTAGCTGTCTTTGGAAATTACAGGCAGCATGTACGGCTGCCTGTGCCATTTGTCTCTTGGTAAGGAGTAACACAATGCCTTTGATCTGCACGGCTCCAGGTGGCTTAGGTCCCACTCCAGTAGCTGCCTCCCTCCTTTGTAATTCCTACAACAGCTGTAGGTGTCCCAGCAACTGTACTGGCTGCTCCCTTGCTATGGGCTAGATGCGGCTTTTGTACCAAAACATCTTCAGTTCTGCAGTTGGGGACTGTAAAAACAGAGGCTGCCTCATTTCCTGAAATTCTCTGTAGGTGAGGAGTGCAAAGTCATATAGGGTTTCTTTGTTGTTGTTTTTAAAGGCAGTTGGGAACTTTACTATCTAGTTTTCGCCAGCCTTTGTTTAGCATCACTTGTATGTAGGCATGGTGTGCCAGATTGCAAGTCACAATAAACACCATTTAGAAAAAAAACCCCAAAACACTCCCACCTTCCTGCTACTGACAGAATTTGCCTCATCAACATAGTCAGGAAATTAGGAGGCAGAGAGGGAAAGAACTTGGAGAAGTGGAGAACAGTAGAAATATGCCTGGAGGACTGTTATAAACTGGTTTGAAGTTTCAGTCTGTACTGTTACTGTGCAGGGGAGGGCGATGGTCTGCGAATGGGACTTGGAGCTGCCCTTGCAAATCATGTCGGGAATGCTGGGCTCTGCCAGGACTTGCATGGCAGAGGGGAGGTGGTGGTGGGGAAATGATGGGGTCACCGTTAAGAGACTGGGAGCCAGGGAAGAGCTAGAGATCACGTCCACATAGCATGGGGTTAGCAAGGGTGACAGCCATGCTGGCTCGAGCCTGAAGACTTCTTAATTAATGGTGGTTGGATGCATGAAGGCTGACAAACTAGGTCTCTCCAGTGAGGCTCAGGAGCAGCGGTGTTGAGGGGAAGGTCTGGATAACGTATCCTGCTGGGTACTATCTGATGACTACGCCCAAGGATACAAATGAGTATTAAGATACAGTAATAACATACAAAAAACCACAGCATGCACTTTACACTTGCTAATTGCTGCAATTTGTGCGGCCTGCATTGGGGAAAGCTATCCTGTGCTTGGGTCTGGAGAAAAGAGGCTTTGGCAGAAGATGCAGAGGTCAGTGTGTGAGCAAAGAGGCTCCTGGCTCTGGTGCTGGAGGTGTTGTGGGGTCTGAAGGCTGCAGAGGTGTCCAGGGGTGGCACTGGTACAAAAGCAGAGCCCCAATACCTGCCTGGGAGGGAGAGAGGGGCTGGTACTTGAGAGGGGCTCCTTGTGCCCTACGTTAACAACAGGCAAACGTCAAGATGTGTGGTCCTGTAACCCACAGTGGGGCTGGGGGAGCAGTTCTGCTGCGGGGAGGTGGTGTGATGAGGGACCAGGCGCTCTGGTCACAGGCAGAAGTGTGGTGAATGAAGTTAAAACAGGCAAAAAACATTAAAGAGTGAAGAATGGTGCCTTCCTTACCTGGACCCCACAGAAGAAGGGTCAGGAGGAGCTCATAGCAGAAGCAGTTTGAGGGGCATGAACCAGCCACACAAACAGGAGGAAAGCAGCAAAACTAGTGTTGGGAAGGAGTTCAGCTGGGAAGAAGGGGCGACAATGTCGCAGAGGGTCTCTCTGGGGCTGCGAACACCAGGAGGGACATCACGACTGGCTTGGTGGGGATGCTGCAAATGTCTACCGGGAACTCATGGAACAGCCCTTGTGCTCAAGGCTGAGTTCAGCCCAAAGCGTTAGAAGATGATTCTGCCCAGTGATGTAAAATGTCCTTTGTTTGGAGGCTCTCTGGCCCGTTAAGCAATGCCTGTTCCTCACAAAGCCGACGCTTATTCCCTAGAATACTTTCAGCGCAAAGAAAAAAAAAAAGTTCCTCTAAGACACCCTAAACCAATACCTGCTGTGACTAAGCCCTGTGGGCAGCTCCGCAGCTGATTTATATCCTCCCCCTCCAAACTGAAGGGGTTAGAGTGGAAACAGACGCCGCGTTAAACATAGCCGAGGGCAGCGAGCAAGACAGCTCTGCAGTGAGGCGGGGAGGAAGCGGGGCTGCGGGGCGGCTGCTGCCAGGCGTGACGCCGGTTCGGGTTTCCTCGTAGGCAGAACAGAGCTCCTTTTGGCTGGTGCAGCTTTATGGGCTCGCCTGGGTTTATTATACTGCAAATGTTTTGAATTCCACATCTTAATTTCCAGAGAGGCTTTGCTTAACTTTTTGCTGCTTTTTTTTACCCGGGTTTGAATTTTTTTTTTTTTTTACTACCGCTGCCTTAACCTCTTCTTTTTGACTGGGTTTTGGTCAAAGCTGCCGTTTTCTGAGCAAACAGAGGACTGGAGTTCTCCCTGCCTGGACTCCAGCTGCAAATTAATCTCTTTTCATAGTTTCATTTTATGTCCGCCCACTATCCCCACCGCATTAACTTAGTCAACACATGGAAGTGAAATTTTTCCATGCAGGATCTCGCGGGTTGTAAGGCTGTGTGGAGCACGTGACTGCCAGCTCCAGAGTTTTCTTGCACCTCTGGGTGGAAGGAAGTTTCCTCATCCCCCACATCTGTGAGCGGTTGTTGGTGTGATGTGAAAAGTTTTAACAACTGGACTCGGTGGAAACATTTCAGGGTTTGGCATTTCTCTATTTAAAGTTCTACCACACCAGCCAGGCGGAGGCAAAGCCATAGGTATGGTATGTTTGCGGTACCTCCAGTGCTACCAGAGCACCGGTCAGCAATTGAGGCATTCAGACATTTTCCAGTGGAGCCGTTCTGTCTCTGTGGGGTTTAACTCCCGCCCAGAGAGGACAGAAAGTGCAAGCGACAACGATGCTGTCAAAGACGGATGGAGTCTGCTTGGCCTATGTAGTAGAAGCACTTTGTACTTCCACATGATGCCTTTCACGCATGGGCCTGGGAGGACTTTACAGGTATTTTGGACACTTGGCAAATATAACTGTACCTATTCCACAGGTTTTAAAACCCCATTAGTTACGCAACTCCTAAGTGAAGGGGATTGTCCGGCAGTGGCACGGTATCAGAGAAAGAGCTGCAAAAATAATTTAGGACTCCTGATACTTTTTCTCCTGTTTTAGTCTCCAGGCAACAGCAAATATTTCTCCTGAATGCTTGGGATGAGCAGATGCCAACGTTGATTCACAGGAAAAGGATGTAGCCACGCAAGCAATAGAAATGTTTGGGATGGTAGCCACGGCCCCTAAGGAGACATTAAGCAATATGGAACAAATGCCAATGAAGTTATTTCTTGAAGTTCTTGCTGTGTTTGCTATAAAGAGATTTCTTGAGCAATCTTATATGGGAGCCATCGTGATTTACCTTGATTATACCTACATGGAGAGAATATACTGGGTTTCACAGCTCTGGAGATGGTGCAAGGGCTTTTGGGCACTAGCAAAGTCCGGGTTTACCAAGAAGTTACAGTCACAAGAAATGAAAAAAGGTTTTGTTCAAGGCCAACATCAGAGTGTAAAAGGTACACTTTTGCTTGTAAAAAAGAAGGGGCTGAAAATGTGCAAAGAGCCTCCCTGTCTATTTTCTCTTGGCTTCAGATCTCCTGCGCTGTGTTTACAAATAACCCCATTTTCCCCATGATTAGACTTACAAATTTATCATGGGATTGAAAAGTTGAGAACAAACCTAATTCAGCCCCTCTTGAGGGTGCCCAGCCAAAAGAGCTAGGGGAGCTGCGGAAAATAGTTTTCCTCCAAGTTTAGGTAATGTGGCTTTGGATTCATAGACTGAATCTGCTGACCGAGATATTTTCCTTCTTCTGGCACTTTTCTGACAAGAAAAACACTTTCAATGTGGATGAAAACAGAACTGGAGATGTTTTCGAAACATTTGAAAGTTTATTTCAAAAGCGAGCAGTTTGTAAGAACTTGAGGGCAGGCACCTGGGGGAGGCCAGCGGTCTCGTGATGGAGGCTGGAGACAGGTGGCCCATGGGGTTATCAGTGTATCATCCAGGTTGGCAGGGACTTCTAGTGAGTCATCCAGACCTTCACTCTTAACTATGACAGAGCTCATCTCATTATCCCCAAATCACCTCTCAGGCACGGAGAGTTGTCTAGTGATAGCCTTGAATGTCTCCAGCACCAACATGTCCATGGCATTCCCCTGTCAGGGAGTTTCAGCAGTCAGGCTATTTTAGCCTCTCTATATGTAGCCCAATACTTAACCTGAATGTCTCCTACAGAGGTTTGTGGCCATTAACTTTGTGTCCCATCCCCTTCGGTTAACGAGGCTGGAGCCTGACTTGCAGGTGAAGTCCCTGCAGAATTGCACGTGTGGTTTCACCTTTCAGCTTTCCTGACAGCTGCGCTCTTCCCCAGCCTGTTCCCAGGGGATCTGATTTTCCAAACCTTTCCACTCCTCTCTTTCCATGCTTGCTCAAAAATAGGATGTCCTAAACCCACCCTGGACTTTCATTTTCAGCCTGGTTCCATTTTCCCTAATGCTGTCCTGCCTCTGGTTCTTGCGGAGGCAAATTCAACCTTCCTGGCCCAATCTGTGATGAAGACAGGAGAAAAGCACTGCATCAAATTATGTTGTTTCTGCTAGGAATGCAATGGGATACAGGGCTCGACCTCATGTCACAGCATTGTGCTGCCAGCCAGGCCCTGCCCTGTAACTGGGGAGGCGTCCTGGCTGCCCTCATACAGCCTGGTGGTTCTTGGGACTTTATCCCCACTGGGTTGCATGTATGGATATGCCTGTATGTGTGCATAATATCTAGCTCTGATATTAGCACTGTGCTCCATGGCAGCCCGGATCCTTGGACAGCCGCCCTGTGGTCAGGCTGGGCAGCCCAGGGCCCTGCCAGCGCGCTCAGAGGAAGCCATGCTCCTGCCCTTCGTTTTTCCTTCCTGAAGGAGAGACACTCATCCCTGTCCCTGGGGAATGTAAGCTTTGAAACGAGTTGATTTGTTTCCTCTTATCATTATCTTGGTTTACATACATTACAACGCTTAACAGTGGTCATAAAATTACCCGGCCTTAAAAAAAATTCAGCTGCAGCGTTTGGCCCTGTGACCTCCCTGATCAGCTCCTTTCCAACAGGCAAACGTGCAGTGGGAAGAGAAAGAGTCCCTTCTTGTTCGTCACAAATGTTCATCTCCCTTTTGTATCACCAGCAAGCTTGCCTGGTTTCCTACTATTGGTCAGTATAGAAAAGTACAGCAACCGTGTGCTGCTTCACTGTTCTGAATAATGCTGTCAAGTTATTTAAATCAACTAAATCATCCAGCATCCCTCACCAGCGGCCACCACGTCACTGATATTTTAGAGTCAAGTTCTGTCCTTGACAAAGCAGTGATGATCCTCTTTCAGGGATGTTGGATCACCCATGGGTGTACTGCAAGTGAAATATTTTCTCTAGCATCTGTCTCATCTGGAAGCTGAAAGGGAGGCTGGCTGGTTTTATGAACCTCTCTTGACCTGTGTTAGGATTTCAGCAATGAAGATCTGGTTTCCAATTGTGGTAAAGAAAAAGGACACATTAGATCCCTAATTTATCCAAAGGAAAAAAAAAACCAAAACCAATAAAATCTTATTTTAGTTGCTAAAAACAGAAACTATGAATCGAAATGCCCATAAGGAGTGGATGAGCTGGACAACCAGCAATATCAGATAGACACTTTTCCAGCAGTAGTACCTGCACTTTATTTCTGTCAGCAAGTTGGACAGGATGGTACAGATTCTTGGGTCCTTCATACTCCTGACTCCAAGAGGGAGGGGTAACCTGTAACACTGTTTCCTATCATATCTCTGGTTTATTGTCCATAAAAACCTTCGCCCTTTGGGTCATGCTATTTATTTCCTCCAACAATCTTTATAAGAAGCCTTACCAAAATTGGTGTAAAAAGATGGCTGACCCACAGCATGCTTATTAGGTCACCTTTATCTGCTCTTCCACTATTTTTTTCTTGTGCAGTGTATGACTATGTCACCACAAGCAACATGATTAGCAATCAAAACCACTTGGGCTGATAAGACTATAACATAACCCTGTGTCCCACAAGCAATTAAGTCTTGAGCGCCCCAGGAAAGTGAGCAGAGGAGGGCCTGAGGCGTAGGGGGGCAAAGTCAGAGGGCGTCAGATGAGGTTTTTGGTTTGGTTCGCATACAAAGGCCACTTGATGCTTTCTCTGTGGCACTGTGGGCAACAGGGGATATGAGACGGGCTTCAAAAGGTGCGACAGGCAGCAACCTGTCTGGAGTGGGCTCGTGCTTGGCAGCGGACAGGAGACGGCTGGGCACAGCCACTGCATGGGGCTGACCCTTGGTGGGAGAGAAGAGGCTCTTTGCCCCCACCGCGATGGTCACTGGCTCAGGCAGAGGTGAGCAGGCAGCCCGCCATGGCCACCCCAGCACCGAGGGGCTCTGGAAGCGGAAGTGGCGGGGGGGCAGCTGGGGCAGACTGAACGCTGCCCGTTCGCCAAGGCCAGCCTAAGCAGCCGTGGCAGGAGCAGGCTGCTGGCAAACGAGGATGAAATGCTTGTTTATCTTCCTAGGTGTGCTTCCTCCTCCTGCCTGCAGCCCTGCTCTCCACCCAGCGCTCATAGCACCCACTCCCTGAGCCCAGGGCTGTCACATGCTGCTCGCTGTCCGGGGGCACCTCTGCCTGCGCCTTCCCCGGGGAGAGATGGAGCAGTGAGATGTGTGCTGTCTCTCCCTCTGGCTAAACCAAAGGATTTAAATTTCCCCCAACATGTAGACAAGCCACTTGTCTCCTGGCCCTGTAGGTCGCCAGCTCTGTTGGGAGTCAGAGACCGGCAGGACCTTGTCAGGAGACAAGCTGGAAGCCCAGCAAGTTCCTCCAGCCTGCTGAAATGGGGAGCTCTGGTCCTGCGAGGTGCCCACCTCAGGCTTTGCCTCCCTTGTTCTTTGCAGGGCCAGGACCTCATATCCTTCATGGGGTAAAAAGCTCATAATGCGTTACTTTCTAAAAGGCTGAAGAAGTGCAAAGGGTATGCTGAGTTCATCTCCTTTGGGGGATGGAAAAAACCCAACGCCCTTGCATTGCGGTAAGTACCGTCCTAGTCGACCTCTCCTCCTCACCGCGAAGGCTGTGGGCTTGTGTGGCTCTCACAGACAGCACAGATCATGCCTTTGCCAGGTCAGCAAGCACAAGCACTGTATGTCCCCCCTGGGTCCTAGAAGATTTATTTAGTAGGGAAATCAGCTCTTTCTTCATTAAAAACTGGTAGAGAGTGGGGTTTAAGATTATAATTTGTATAACTAGGATTTTGAAAAGGTATGTTATTATCCTTTTTCTGGTACATAGAGATTAACTGTGAAAAGGCCAGAGCTGGCAGAAGTGTGGATTACTTAAATTTTTGCACATTTGTTCCGAGTGGTCCCACTGGTAGGATTAGGACTGCTATGGCGCGTTCCCGTGGCTGGCAAGGAGTGGTGACAGGGGATCCAGGCTGTTCCTCTGCTCTGTCTAAGTGAAACACAAAAGTAAATAAGAAGCATGAATGCTCGAAAAGTAAAGTCCAGTCCAGCTGCAGGTAAAGGCAATGTACAAACTCCTTTTCAGGGCTCCATGTCACACAGAACTGTTGTCTGGTCCTGAACTGTTATCATTTGGCCTGCTTGGAAAACCAGGAAGAGAGGAAGAAACTGCAATTCAGGACCGAGCATCTGATCAGCGTGGAAACAGGATCTGGTGGGGGCTGGAGCTTTCAAATCCAGCCAAGGGCCCCCAGCTCGCAGGCTGTGCTAGATTTCAGGTGCTTCCCAAATGCAGTGGGAGTACTAGATGAGGGACAAGCAAAAAAACTCCTCCAGAAACTGACGGTACTTTGTCCAACTCTGAACAGCTGTTTTGGGACCTGCTTTTACCCACTTTGTAGAAGGTTAAACAAAATTTAAAAAAAAAAAAAAAAAGAGTGAAATTGAGATCTGGAAAAGAAACAAAAAGTCCCAAACAAGCATGTTTTTGACAGAGGAACTGGATTTTTGAACCCTGGTGCTGTTTGGCCTTTCAGGTTGTCAGCAATCCGTTGCATGCTGAGCACAGAGGACAGTGCAGTGGAAACAGCTATTAAGCAGTGAGAGCCTTATTGAGGCACTGTACCAGGAAACGCACCGCTTTCTTGGCTACCTCATGCACGATACTATGGTTAAACCCAACAGCATACCTCATCATAACATGTGCCTTATCGACCTCACTATCTGATGACAACAGCAGCCCTCAGGAGACCAGACTGACATCATCCAAAACCTCAGTAGTTCAGAGCAAAGGCTGAAGTACGTAGCTAGGCTACAAGCTGTGCTTGATGGTGTTGATCTGTTTGTACTGAACTTGCAGGCGCTTTGCTAGAAGAATATAAAAATCAAGCCCAAGCAACTTTTTCAGACTGTTTCTCACAGGCTATCATGCCATATAGCAAAGAAATGCAGCAAGCAGAGGAGGTTTTTGTCCTCAGCATGTGGAAAAAGTCTGCTCCGCAGCTTTCTGCAGTTTTGAAATGGGGGAAAAAAAGCCCAAATCAAAATACTGGCACTGCCTGGAGGAGAGAAACGGTGCCACTGGTGATTTGGTACTGAGTCCCATTCCCAGCTGACCCACATATAGTTGTATGTGACTGTGAGATTTGGGTTCATCTCGTGTCAGAGACAGCGGCCAGCTGTTGATCCAGCTGGAGCTCTGAATCTCCAGTTCCTAAACTTCGAGATAGCTGGTTCACAGTCACATTGCCAGGCTCCTTGTTTGGTTACTGCTGGTTCACCATGGCAAAGCATGCTGGCTCTGGCCTCCTGGGCTCCTTTCTGTCATTTCAGAGGAGGAGAATTTCTGCAGTCACAAGTATAAGAAACAGAAAAGAGAGTAGGCTTTTCTTGTGTAATATTCACCAGACTGCTCTGGTTTTAATTTGCTCTCCCTGTCCTGGGTTCTTCAAAACACCTTCTCTCATTTACGTCAGCGTAGATTTACCACACCCCACTTATTTCAGACCTGGATAGCACCATGGAAAAAGATTACCAGCCTTTCCGAGCTGCTGCTTTATGTCTTGGACAAAAGACGATCAATATAGGGCCATACTGATTTGGGAACTGCCCTTGTATTTGTACAGCACCTAGCACAACTGAGCCTACTCCTGCTTGGAGCTTGCTGTACTACAAAATTGTTCTTAAAAAACCCTGCTTTTAGTGTCTTTTTTTTTTTTTTTAATTGCAATGCAAGCTTTCAGAGGGAAATGAAGCCAGATTTAAATGCCGAATGCATGCATAGCAACAAGAGGAGGGCCATCCAGCACATGGATGCTAAGTGTCCTTTTACAGCCCCCATTCAGCCCCAGCACCCACTTCCCCGGGGCAATGCATGGCATGGTGGGCCCTGCTGTGACCCCGGGCAGGGGAGCACCCCTTCCGTGCCTCCACACTCCCCACTGTTCTCTGGAGTATTTTGAGAGGGAGTATTTTGAGATGTCCGTAATCTGTTACATGTATTCATGGAACTGAAGAGAGGGGACTGTGGAGGGGTGGTGGGAGTCGGGAGCTACCACAGGGGCCAAGCTCTCTGCTGATGCTACATCCCCTCTCCCTGCGTGGGAAAGTGAGGTGGCGCAGGGCTCAGGCAGCAGGTCCTCTCTGTGTAACTGCCAGAACAAAGTGAATCCTTTGAGAGAATAGCTGAAAAGACTGGTTCAAGCTGATGCGTCTGGTGGATGCGTGTTTGCTATCTTCTCCCCCTGCCCCAGGTGACCAGGACAGGCAGGATTAGTGCTGGTTGGAGGAGCTGCAGGCAGGCCACCACCTGGGAGCCCCATGGGAACTGGCTTGCAAAACTGGCCTCCGCCTTCCCGGACAGTAATTGCATCTTCACGGTGCTCTCACTGTGCTCATAAACTGGTGGTTTCTTACTCTCCCATCACACCCGCCTATCTCCAGCAGTGGTGAGGACAGTATGACTAACCAGCCAGATTGCGAGTGTGAGCTGCTTCAGCAATGTGTAAAGGTTTTGTTGTTGTCACAGTGCATGCTGAGGATACGTGCATGGGAATTACCTGCCATATGTCTGCTTTTTTCATTCTCCTGAACTCAAGTACAACACATAAGTTAGCTGAAGCTTATCAAAGATGTCTCCTAGCCCCAATAATAAAGCAAAGCTGGAACTTTAAGGAAGAGATGCCCTGAATATTTGGCCCCTTAAACTGCTATAAATCTTTTCTATTACCAAAGAATTGAAAACTACCCAACAAACAAAAAAAAAAGTTAATTTTTTTTTACTGAGTCAGTGAAGGCCTGGCTCAAGGGAAGGGCTGGAAAAGAGATCTGGTGGAAATAAGACTTGCCCCTTCAGAGATAAATCCAGCTGTGTCATGGGACTGTGGGAAGCCTCCCAGAACAACTGTAGGGAGCTTAAAATGGTTTTTGAGGCATACTGTTAATCTCCATTTTATTGAACATATTTCTAGGTCTTTATGAACTTCAAGGGCCACTGAGAATGCAATCTGCCATAGGGGGAAGGCTTACAGAAAGACTTGATTTGAAGATGGAATACTTTTAAAATGTCTTCTCCTACAATGCTCTCTAAAATATTCCACATCTGAAGCTCACTTGTTTTTTCTCTGCCTGATGTGTACATCCCTGACACTTACCTGGCCCTGCTATATTATTCAGTTAGTGGTTTGGTTGATTTACACCTATTATTGCTAAAAATATTATTAAAAAACCAACTTTTAAATAAACAACACAGTGGGAGGTGGTTGGGATAGGGGTTTGGTAAAAAATACAGGTGGAGTTTTTCAGTTTTAGAGACAGCTTCTGGTCCTGCTTTCCTGCAGAGGAAGGGCCTTTGAATGGCTCTTTGTGAAATATGCTGATGGTCTGAGCATCCACATCACCAACTCCCCATGACAATTGCCACCGATTGACCACTTGCCGGCTCTCTGCAGAGCAGCCCAGGAATGGATGAGTCATGGAAACTGGATTCCCCTTCACCCTGGCTGCCTCGCCAGGCCCTCCGAAGGAGCTGCATTGACAACAGATGAGAAAAGTCAGCACTGCTTTTTTCGTGCTGTGAAACATTGATCAAACAAAACTCTCCTGCTTCCATGGACATCAAGGCAGAGTTCTCCATGAGTGTTACCTGAATAATGTTGTACTAAGAGAACATCTCAAGTAGCACTGGGCACAGTATTTTGCATAGATAATTGATTCTGTGCTACTTCAGGCCAGCAAAAATATATAGAATTTGCAAATAGCTTTAGAAGAAAATGCTCCAAACCATTGCCATTCTTAGGTGCAGCGGTATCTAAGCACTGCTTTTCATTTTAGAATGATTTTTTGAAATCGAGTTTGGTTCCATTTTAATAATTTATAAATGAAACAACTCTCTTGGGGGAAAAAAAAAAAGAAAAAAAATCAAGAAATGAACAGATGATTAATCACTGGGTGCTTTTCTGAATAGAGAATGACTATTTGGGGGGAAAAAAAGCAGGTTCCATTCAATGAAGAAACTCAATTCTTTTTATTTGAGATCTGCCTGGAACATTAATCAATTATTCAGACAGCTCTGCTACTGCAGCTCAGATATAAATACCAATGAGCCCAAAGAGGGAGGTATTCAGAATTCCTCTTGAGGTATTCTCAAGTGAAAAAAAAAAAAATTAAAATGTGTGAGTTTAAAAAGTTTAAAGGAACTTTTTTCTCGACAGCAAGTTGCATACTGAGAGAAAGAAGTGTGAGTTCTGCCTGAACACTGACCCTTTGCCTTTGCCCTTGCCCTTTTGTTTGCCCTGCATGCAAGAGACAGCACACATGGCCTGATGCAGGCACCGGTAGCTGCGTGGGATCCGTGCAGGTGAGTCATCCCCCCCTGCCTCTCTCCCTCCCTCCCTCTGTGTCCTTCCCTGCCCACGCCACCCACGGGCACCAGGAATCCTCTCCTCGGAGCTGCTCGACAGGATGTTTTCCTGCAAAATTTCCATGTCACTTGGAGTTGCAGTGCAGTGGGTGGACGTGGCTCCGACGACTGAATGCTTCGGTGCTGAAGTTTTTCTGGGCTTTTGTGCCATGACAGGATCCAGTGGTGTGAGGATCCCAAGTGCTGAGCTGCTGCCTGTGACTCAGCACTGATTAGAGGTTTCCAGCTCACATGCCTGTGATGTGAGGTTGCATGGATGCACTTAAATTAAACACCGGGGCACAGAAATGAGCGCTGTAATAGGAATTATACCTCATGTCTGTCAGCAAAGCGATAAACTGAGATCACCGGAGCCCTCAGCGCAGATCACCCCACCTCATCTTGGTCTGGTCCTCACTCCCGCTTTTAAAATGGGAGGAAAAATATCACGGCCCCTGCCGGTTTTTCCTTGTGGGAAATGCATTCCTGACCTGCGCGCTGGAGATCATTTTAGCTGCAGGTGCAGGGAGAAGCATCGCCGCTGCAGTGCCGTGCCTACGCCCATCTGTAATGGCGGGCACTGGTGACACCTCCCTCATTGCCCCGCTTCTCCCTGCGTCGGGGTTTGGGGAGCTGTGCTGCTCTGTGCCGCGGGGCACCAAGAAGCACCTTTGCGGGCCCAGCGCATGTGGCAGAGGTGACCGGAGGCTACCCTGGGCGGTGGCAGCCACTGGGACACCCTGAGCAGAGGTGGGAAGGGAGCAGGGCATGTGGAACTGGGCCTGGCCATCAGCTGGACAGCCGGAGGGCTGGGTGTGTCTGGCAGGGGACCGCT
>NW_010133650.1:124794-136091 GCF_000699245.1 Pterocles gutturalis | reverse complement strand
CCGGCCGTCTCACGCTCAGCCCCTCTCACCACCTGTGCTCGCCACCCCTCCCTCAGTGCTAGCCAGGCTGGCAGGAACAGGGCATCCTGCGTGTTTGAAACCACACTTCCTCTCGACGCTTATTTTGTGTCTCTGCTGCAGCGCAGGCTTTTAGCTGCCGGGGCGGGGAAGCGTTGCGGCAGTGCCGGGGACACCGTGTCTCTCTCTCGGCGGGGTGAGCAGGCTGTGCTGCCTCAGGACTGGTGCACGCCCTGCCTTCCTTTTCCATTTTAAGATGATGATATCTGGGAGGAAAGCGGGGCTTCTGCCCTGGATGGAGCCAAGGTTGCACTGGATTAGACCAACGGGCTGTCTAATCGGGGAACCCTCATCCACCAGCCACCAAACCCAGGTGCTTCCCGAGAGCACTTTAAGTCTCCCTGGAGTTGTGCAATGTTATCCCATGCAGAGTGCTGGGAAAACAGTGACTTGACCTGGGAGACTGCAAGGAAAAGTGGTGCAAAAGTCTAGCGAATGACGCTCTGGAAACCTTTCTGGTGGAAAGAGCCGTGTGGTGCCACAGTTTTGCAGCGCTGCCCTTCGACATTTCCTGAACTGTCAGATTTGTGCTGCTGCAATGCTTCTTCCTGAGGTCACATCTTAAACCCTCTTGGAGATGGCAGCTACTGCAGAAGTACAGTGCTGTGTTTGTTCAAGGGGTCATGTCTTTGGGAGCACATGATGCCCATGTCCCTCCAGGATGTATTCTGATGGCTCACGGGTTCATGGGTGCAATGCTGGGTGTTGGTTGCTTCCCATAAAAAAAATGAATGGCCCACAATTGGCTTTAATGAGCGTCTGTCTCTCCCTCTCCATACTGTCACAGCAGCTCACAGCACGAGTTCCTGTGCTGGAGCCCACTTGCTAGAAAAGAGGAGATCTCTCTAGAGGCACCAGGATATACTGGGATGCTGGAAACCCCTCCCTCTGCAAGGACTAGTCTGAATTTGGTAGTTTTTCAGGGTTACTCCTAGAGCCAAATTTTGGAGAGACTGAAGTTTCATGGGGGGAAAAGAGTTTGCTCCCCAGGATGAGGGAAGCACTGAAAAAGATTTCTGGTAGCACCACCTGGCTGGTGTCCTACTGAACACAATATTTTCTTATTGCAGAAATTGAATGGATTTGTTAATTGTTTTTTGGGTTATCCAGAGCCTTGGATAGGTTTTTCCTTACTCAAGAAACAGTAAATAACTACAGTTCCTCTGCACCACTGGCTAGCTAAGATGAGCTGAGAGAAGTTCCTATGAATGGAGCTGTGGGCTGGTGGTTACTGTAAGGCTGATGGGGTTAGAGCCAGGCTTTGCTCTAGGCAGCAGTGGAGACCAGCCTGAAAAATTGATTGAATAATACCCAGCTCCCTAAAGCATTTTGGAAGTATGTTGTGCTTTTGAATGGGTTTGTAACTCCCTGTGTAAGACAAGCTTACAGATAAACTTCAGAAAGTGAGGGAATATCTTTGAGTGCTAGAAGTAAACATTTTAGTACAAAAGGGTACTCAGGTTCAAATTGGATCAAATTCTTGTTTTGTTCTAGGAATCATTGAAATTATGGAAGAAAAAAACAACAAAGATAAAAACTCTGCAACAGTACTTGACAAAATCCCAGAAGTAACAGAAAATACCCAGTGATATGTTATGAAAAAAGCTCATTTTTTTTTCCAGATAACTAGATAAGAAGATCTGAACGCAGCTATTAACTCGTGGGTAGATCTGTAACCCTCTGCTAACAGTAACCACATGAACTGCACTGAGGGTAACTGCAGAGCACCAGACCAGAGATGATGCACCGCTTACACCCTATCTATGCTTTATTTCAAGTGCGAGTGATACTTGGCTAGTGGGTTGGCCTTGGCAGCTTGACAGCAGAGGTGCAAATCTGCTTGCTGCATTGCTTTGCATTTAGCAGTTTGGCAGGTGCTGAAGCCCATTATGGCCGTCTGGCCTACATGTGTGTAAGCTGCCTATTTGATGAGAGTACACATCTTGTTAAGATAGGCTAAAACTGAAAGCGTGTGGGGAGAATGAACTCAAGGGGGTTCCTGGCAGTGTTTCTGCTGCAGCTTGGCTATTTGAATCAGCAGCTTGCGATTCTTGTTGTAAACAAATTGCAAAATGGTCTTGAGGAACATCATTGCTTTAAGGATTGAACTGGATACCTCAAGGAGGAAGAAATGCCCAAGAGTCTCTGATGTTGTACCATTTTTCAGAAGTAGCGGGGCCATACCTGCTTCTCATAGACTGACTAAAGTGGCCAGGACAAAACAGGATCAAGCCTCTAGCATTGGTGCGGGTGGCCTGTGCAGAGCACGTGCCTCATGTGGCACCTGCCACGACCAGGTGGCTGCACTGCCCTCATCCAGACCCACAGCTTTCCCTGTAATGCTGATCTTTGCCCCTCTTGTCCCCACACTAGGAGAGGTCGTCTTTGCCTGCAGTGCATTTCTCTGCTAGAGACCAAGGCCCCAAAGCAGTGGTGCAGGTGGTGGGAATCAAACCCGATGTTCCCAGCCCCCCGGGTGTTCCTGTCCTGCTTCATGCCCATTCAGAAACTGTTAATCATCCTGAACTACTTACTGGTTTTGTGATCTTAAACAGGGCTTGAACTCGGCTTTCTAGAGGTGAAAGCACAATGTCTTACTGTAACTCATTTTACCAACCAATCCTATCCTGAACCTAACAATATTTTAATCACAAAATCCAACCTCAAAACCCACAGCATTTTCAGTTACTGTATTTCATCACCACACAGCTGAAAACAACTTTTTTTTTTTTTTCAGCCACCCTTGTTTTTCTAAAGTGAATCACAAACCATGGAACTTAACAGACGGAAAAGACCCAGAGACAAATTCTCTCTCACTGACCCTGGTGTATATAAGGAATAATGTAATTAGAGTAAAAAAAACATTACAGTCACACGGGTATAACAGAGTTATAGGAGTCAGCCTCCCCTTTGTTAAGCCAGATAGTCCATCTTAAACAAGCCAAAAGGATTGTTGCCTACAAAATGTTGGTGGTGGTGTCTATCAGTCAGTCCTTTTTTAATTACCCCACAGAACGGGGCCCTTACCTTTTCCCCAGAAGGCAATTTTACACAAATAGATTTTACCTTCATGCTTTATCTCCTAGTAAGTGGTCTGCTGCTCAATTTGTTGCTGTTCTTGGTTGTGCCCCCTTGAATCACACCAAGGAATAATTAACAATAAGGTAACTCTGGGTCTCAGTCGGTTTGCCCACCAGAACAATATTAACCATGAAGAGTGCTCTGTGTGGCACCCAGGAATAGTGTTCAGCTCTTCCCAGGAGGACTGGTCTGTATTAGTCACTCCAGTTAACAGGCAAGAAAACGGAGACATCTGAATTTAAACTCCCATAGAAGGGCTACAGGATAGCCAAAGGAGAAAGCCTGGTCTTCAGGCTGTCACTCCCAAAATAGCCACCTTTCTTCCCATGGTGTTTAAGCTCTGGGAGAATCAATGGGCATTTCACAACCTGACAAGGTGTTTACAGTTCCCAGCCTCTGCCTACAGATGTGCTGGGATAATGGCTCGTGATATGCGTGATATGCCTTTGGTACTTGTGCTGATGAAGAGGCTGGAAGGAAACCCTCAGGCCTGGTGGTCTGGTCTCATTGACACCAAAGTAAATCTGAATTACTCCAGATTTAAAGTCATCTATCCAACAGCAGAAGTCTGGCCCTCAAGACCAGCTGATGCTTAGGAAGAACACAAGCATAAGCACTGATGTGTCAGATCTGTCTAAAAACTCTGCTAGGGAAGTGTTGGAAAACATCCCAGGTGACCAGCAGTGTCCAAGGTGAGGCCAGGTATGGGTTGGTCCTTGCATTAGGCACAGCCCAAGGCTGGTACCAGTGGTGGCAGTGGCCATGCCTGGGGCTACCCTGGTGGGGCCAACCCCAAGCCTTCCCACCACCCCTCTGCAGGGGTCCCAGGAGGGCAGGACAGATCCAGCACGGGGCAAGTGACACAATTAGGCTCTCAATGGGAGCTGATTACCCTCCATCATGTCTAGGAGGGAGGGAGGAACATACTTGGTGTCTTGATCAACTTTATGCATCTTCCTATTTGGGGGTTTGCAAAATTGAAGTTCATAAAACCTCCCCCAGCCCCTTCCCTGAAAGCTACACCCACATTTTTCTCATGGATGACTCACTGTTAAAACAAAATGTTTCTCCAGATAGAGTTTTTCTACACTATGTATTAGAAACAGCTGAACTGCCTTAATATCAGGCTTCTGGCGTGACAGCAAGAGCATGCCTGAGTGTGCCAGCATACATGAACATGCACATGTACATGTACATGTGTGTACATATGCTTCGTCTATTTCTGAGTTTCTCTTTTGCTCTTTCCACTCCTTTTCCTTTCAGTTTCTTGTATTTGTTTTTTATTTGTCCTTCTCCCGTCTTCTGCGTGTGTAAAATGCAGATCCTCAAACACTTGCATTAGTCTTTCAAAACGATGGTATGAAGCGTAATATAAAATGACCTCATCTATTCCTTTGTGAATAAACAGAAGAAGATGGTGGAGCTACTTCATACGATACAAGAAAAGAGAGTTAAACCAGATCAGTTTAAATTAAACAAAGGAAAACATTAGATGAAATAACAGGAAAAGCATCCTCAGTCTGTCAGATTGAGGAATAATTTGTTTCTCAAGGGCAGTGGCTGAACTGGACAGTTTGCACACGATTTTTTGGGGAGTGATAATGCTGCTCTGTCCCCAGAGTGAGGTGTGTCTTCATCACTTTGATGTGTGCAACTCTGAAATCAGCAACACGGGAAGCCACGGGGGCAGAGATGTCAGCAATGGTAAGAGGTTTCCTGAGGTGATAAAAAGGCCACCTGTGAGGTTGTTGTGAAGGAAAATTCCAATGACTGCATGCAATATTTGGAAGAAACAAACGAGGGCTGAGGTTAAGGAGCATTCACATGTGAAGGTTGGTTGCCTATAGGTTATCCCTCACCGGAGGGTCCCCTGTAGATCTGAGACATTCGGTCATTTTTCAAAAATTACACTTTGGGGTTAAAATTAAGGATACAGAAATGGAAAAAGAAAAAGCATGTATTTAGGCAAGTGTCCTGCAAGGAAAGCCAGATAGGTTGGGGAAGTGGTAAAGGTGAGGAGATCTGCCCTGGGAAACTAACCCACAGTGCAGCACTGGTTTAGCCCGAAGGAGCATGGCAACGGCCTTGTGCCATGATGCTGATGCGGTGCATGTCTCCATTCCACCCCTGCCTCTGCTGTCCCCCTGCTGCTCAGGGGCTGCTAGCTGTACCATGGAGGCAATGCTTCCTTGGCTCAGGAAAGGGTGTACCTGCCACCACATCCCAACCCTGACTACCCAGCCGCCCCTGCCCTGCTCTCATCTATGCATCAGGGCGGGAAAACAGAGTTAATCAGCTCGCTGTGCCTGGGAGTGCTTGGTCTTCGGGCTGTGCAGTGTGGGAGCAGCCCTTCTCCGCCTCCTGCTCAGCCATGAGCAGCTGCTGAGGGTGATTAGCGACTCAACAGGCTGAACAGGTAGGGTGAGCGTGGCCGCAGAGCAAGTTCCTCTCACACTCCACCACCCACAGCACCCTGGCTGAAGTCTCTACTTGAATGAAAGTGTAAGTGTTAGGTGTGGTATATAAGTTATGCATGAAAAGTTTAATGCATTCAAGGGTACAGCCTCAACTAGTAGCTACCAGCAGTGAATGAGCCTTGGGGCGAGCCCAAGCCAGCTTCTACTCAAGTCGATAGAGGTATGGTCTTTTGCCTTCAGTGGGAACAGGATGAGATCCTTCATGGCCAGCCAAGGAGAGATTAGTCTAATGATGTAATGGTGCTTGTAACTGCCTGTTCAGCCTTAATTCAGCTCTTTTGTGAGCATGCATTATGGCACAGTCTGTAATTACGTGATCACACACTACTCGCTCCGCAAGACACCCGCCCCATTTAAAGTGCAGGATGGGAGGCGAGGGTAGCAGGGCCCTCTCCAGCCCCGATGGCATTGCCCTGCGTCCCGAGGCACTACACTGCAACAGGCTTCCTGTGGGCTCTTGGTCAAGAAATCGCTGTAACGTGTGTGTGGCAGGGACCGAGTTAACGTTTCATCAGCAACACAAGCCTGGCTTTTTCTAAATATAGGAACTTGGTTTTGCAATCTTCCTGAGCTCTGAGCATAGCCTTATGTAAGGGGTAGTCAACAGCAATGATGGCTTTAGGTTTAAACTGCCTATACAACCTATCTGGATCCTCACTACAGGAGGTATGAAAATCCCTTGGCTTGCCTGCCAAGGCACGGTGGCACACCTATCTGCTGGCAGCAGTAGAGTGGATTGCTGTTGGCAGCAGCATTGGTTAAAACAAAAGGTTTTATCTCCCTGATCTGACACCACACGCTCACTCCCTCACTCCGCTTCTGGCCATCTTTCCAATCTCACCTTCTGCTTCATTTAACTGTGCTCCAGTCTCTGCTGGCCTGACTTCCAGCATCCCCTAAATAGGTAGCTAAAAGGCTGGCTGAAGATCCTTCTGCACACTGAGAAATGTGGGACTTGAATGGAGGGAGAATATGAAAGGAAACCCTGAAGTTGTGAAAAATGGAAGACAGGGGAACAGAGTGAGCTTCGAAGGAAAAGGACACGTGTGACCTTGGTAGTGTCAGGAAGCACAGGGAGAGATGCAGGGGAGGGAAGGAGCCACACAGGATCTAGAGGGTCAGAAGGAAAGAGAGAATCCAGAGCAGAAAGAAAAGGTTAGGGCGTGAGAGTAACAAGCAGGAAAAACAGATGAAAGAAAACCAAACAGAGAAAACAAAGAGAATAACTCAATTAGGAGGCAAAAGTAGGAAAGATCATACAACACAACACCAACAAGAAAGAATTCAGATGCATTCCCCCTGCTCCGTCTCCTGGGAGCTATACCCTCCTTCATCTTTGGATTCCAGAGTGTCTCCCCTGCCAGGTCTCAGCATTGCCCTGTGGGGACTGACCAGAAAGGGACAAGGCGTGATGGCCACATGGTGCTGCAGCCGAGCCACTGACCCTGCTCCTGATGGGGCTCCCTGGCCTCTCCAGCACTCCCTTCTCACTCGGGCAGCCCTTAATCCAGTGCACTGGCACCGGTGTTCATGTCAGGCATGTCAGTCATTGCAACTTGGTCACTTGCTGACTGGGATCTCTTGGTAGGAGAGGCTGGAAACACACACACCGAGGGGCAGAATCCTGGCTTGGTGCTGGCAGCTCCCAAAAGACAAATACTTCAATGTATAAAATGAACAAACATGTAGCAAAAACTGAGTTTGCTCTCCTGCAAGGGTGGCTGGGCTAGGAAATATGTCAAAAGAGCATCTTCCTCCTCAGTGAATCTTCTTTGGGCCCGAGTTTTATCTCATGCAGGGATGGAGCAATCCCACTGACGTTGCTGGGCTGACGCAGGCGTAGGACTGGTGCGTGTGGCTGGTGAAATAGGTCAGAGCTGCATACTCAGAGGTGCAGCTGCTGAGTTCAGTGATAAAAAGGAGCTTTTGCAGCCATTTCCTCTCGTGAGCCCTGCAGAGCTCCCCAGCTAGCAGAGGGCGAGCTGTGCTCTGCCCCAGGCACGGCTCGGGGCCAGGGGCTGGTTGGGTTTCCTGTAGCGCTTCTCTCCACCTGGGCAAGCAGTTTCCACAGGTCTCTGAGAGAAAAAAGCCGTTTTTTTTGACATTCCACATTTCCTGTGGCTAAAAGCAAGATGAAGCACTGTGTTCCTGGTGTTGTAGGGCCTGCATCAAAATATTTTAGTTTATTGAATGGAATAAAGCAGCTGAGGACTTGGTGTGGTAATAGTTGTGACCACTGATCTGCCGCTTGATTTCACACCCTATTTTTTATAATGAAGTGCAAGAGATTATTATTATTATTCTAGTCCCACGTGAGTACTTGACTTTTAAAAAAAGCTTTCCATCAGAGATGTGAAATGAAGTGTTGTCCTCAGAGCCACGTTAATGCCTGAAGCTGGGTCTGCTCTGCCATTACGCGGAGGGTAATTCTGGCAGTCATTGTGCTGCTGGTGTCCAGCATATTGCTTTGGGATTTCTGGAGTCATGCAAGCTGCTAATAAACAACTCACATCTTTCCTATGGATGGATCCCTTTCCTTCCCACAGCAGTGCCGGTGCAACCCACCCCACACCCATCACACCTAATCCCTTCTTAGAAGCAAATATTGAAAAAGGAAAAAGAAAAAAAAAAGGCACAACCCATGAAATGAGGAAGAAAGAAAAGTAACACCCAAGGAGCTTGGCAGAGCCTCACATCCCCCATGCGAGGAACTGGGCAGCTGACTTCCAGCATCCCAGGTGATGTAATGTTAGTTTAAGGGGTACACTCCTCTGTGTGCTGCTGAGCAGAGCAGGCAGGGGCAAGTAGGCACATGGGCACCTCTGGAAGCCGCCAGCAAGAGTTGTACCTCCGTGTGCGTGTGTGAAGTGATCACCACATACTCCCCATGCCCCTTTGATGCTGGGAAGGAATGCTCTGCTTTCCGAACCAAAGGCACTCGGGTTTGCCTGTGGGCTATGTGGAAATATGAGAAGGTGGAAGCAAGAAGCAACTTGTTCTGTCAGGGAGGAAAAGCAGTCTGAAGTTTGTAGCTATTATACTGCACTTTTAAACAAGGTGGTCTGAGTGCCTGCAATGGTTAGAACCCAGCCGTCTCTCCACAGGGCTGTTTGTTGCCGTAGTGTGCTGGCCATTACCAGTTAGCTTCTGCCCCTGCAGCATGTTGATACAAGATTATGGGGTTCTTGTCTGAAATCCCACTGAGGCTTTTTTTTGCAGTCTTGCGAGGTGCGGTGTTTCTTGCTAGCGGTCTCACTGAGGCACAACCAGGGAGACTGTTCCTGTTTGTGTGTCTGCGACGGACGTAGGAGCCACTTTTACTGCACGTGAGGTGGAGGGGGTTTTTTGTTCCCTCTTTCTCCAACACTTTCTGGGTAATGTTTTCCGCACTTGGTCACAACCCACAGTCCTTTTCTCAGAAAACTTAACAGAGTCACCCCAGCTATATTTCCGCAGGTGGGTGTGTGTGTTTATACACACATATATGTGTTAAAAATATCCTGCTTAATTCAGGTTCTATTAGAATATTCCATTACCTGGCTACCAGTTTAGTTAAGCCCAGTAGCAGCTTAAAATGGGTCTTAACCATCTATGTAGGTGCTGTCTGGAGAGAGTTTATCCCTTTTGCCCAGCTGGCTGGCAGATCCCCGTGCTTTGAGGAGAACCAGCCTGAAGAGCTCCCTCAAGCAGCACACGATGAGATGGCGGCTGCTGCTCCCAGCCTGGTCCCCACCACAGGAGCTCTGGGCTGGGTGTCCCCTCCAGCCGCAGGGCTGTTGCTGCCTGCAAGCGGAGAAGATGCTGGCCTGCAGGGACTGGCCCTGGGACAGAGAGGACATTGACTATCGATTACTGCTCCTGCAGACACATTTACATATAAAAGCCAAACGTGAGAGATACCTAACAGATAAGCCTGCCCATTTTCCAGGTACTGGAGAGCCTGACTGCCTGCTTTATACAAACACAGGCTTAACTACTATTCACCTGGGGGTGTGGATGAGTTTATCTTGGTTGGGAATCCATGGAAATGGCTTTTAACCCCTAGCATTGTAATAGGTTGCCCAACGCATCTATATAAACATGATGCATATTTATAGTGTAATGATCCCTAGGGTTCATTAAATACCATAACAAGGACTTTGGGAAAGCAGCCAGACAGTCTGCTCCTCCAAGCTATATTAAGAAAGGCCAAACTGTTACAACAAAATATTTTAAAGTTGTTTTTATTTTATTTTTTTAAAAACTAGCCTTGAATTATTTAGCATGTTCTCTAAGGGATTATTGTCTCATGGCCCTTCTCAGCATTTGAGATCTGAAGACTCCCATGAAATAGTCTCTGCAGGCAGCAGCCAGTTAACCCTTTGGTGTTTCCAGTGGGGACCTGCAACTCTGGAGGGTTTCCTCCCTTCCCGGATACCAGAACATTGCAGGCAGTAGTGGATTTCAAGCACAGGTCTGCGCTGAAAAACGATTCCTTGCAAACACATATGGCAAGGTCCCGCAGAATTTAAGAGGATGAAATCAACAGCAGGCCACACAAATTTAATTAAAGTCCACAGAGATTAGCTCTGGAAAGCAGTACACCTGAATAATAAAAAAAAACCTGCAAGTTTTATGAAGCTACAAAACGCTACGTACAGCTTATAGTGTGTGAGCAAAGTTAGGGCTGATAAAGTACACAGTAAAAAAAAAAATTCACTTCTGGTGCTCAAGAAAGGAAAGATCCTGCAGTTCATTACATGGCTCATCTGTGTTGGTGCTGCAGGGCTAAAAGAAATAAAAAGTAATAAAATCTGACTTTGTCTCTAATAGCAGCAAATCCAAAGCTAAATATGCAAAGGCACAGTTCTGTTTTGTAAGACAGTACCATTTTTCCACAGGCTTTTCTCAGAGAAAAACCACACTTTCAGTGTGAGGTGCAGGATTTTACAGTTCCCTTTTCAGTGGCATTTTATTTCAGAAATGTTTTCAGTGACTACAGTATATTTGTGTATCGCTAAGAGGGGAGGTAGAAAAGTCATCTGACCCTTTCCCAGGCCCGTAACATGCTGCACCCTACCCTGCCTTGCATCTCTCAGTGCTCGACACGGGACGTGGCATGTCCCAGGGGAGCGGTGGGGACCGTGAGCCCGCCCACATGCCCCGTCCTCCTGTCCTCCTGCAAATCCCCACCGTGGTGGCCACACCGCCTGCTTCAGGCACCACGTGCTGGTGGAGAAAAACCCTGTGGGTTTGGGACGGGGATCCCGAATGAACGGCAGGCTGGTGTTTCTTGTGTTTGACTGGGAAATAAAGCTCCTGGGCTCCAAGTCTGCCTGCCCCAGGGAGGTTTTGCTGGTTTCTGGGGAGGTGCGTGCTGTAGGAGGACACACAGGATTTGCTGGTGAAATGGGGAACAGAGCAGTGCCAGAGGCCAACTCAGCAGCTGACCCGCAGTGGGTTTTTCCCTTTCCCGCCTGCCTGGTAGCGGCATGGGGCACGAGCGAGGCCCCATCCCAGCCACCTCACTGGAGTGCATGCGAAGAGATGCCCATTTGGTTTGGATAAACCACCAAGCTGCAAAGATTTTTAAAAACTTACCCAGTTTGGCAAAGCCTTTATGGATTAGCGAAACAGGCTGGAAAATTACCAGAAGTCGCTGCCCGTCATCGTGTCTGGGGC
>NW_010133650.1:114346-124767 GCF_000699245.1 Pterocles gutturalis | reverse complement strand
CCCCAGCCGCCCTGCCCTGCTCGCGGGAATTTCAGCAGTTTCACTTCCACACCCAGCCCAGGGCAAAACGCCCGTAAGCAGCAAGAACAAAAAGTAACGGTTTAAAAAAAAAAAAAAGACATGTCACAAGTATTTCATAATCCAGAAAAGATTTACCAGCAGAGGTTTACAGCTGACCAAAAACGGACAGGCTCTGACCGGGATTTGGTGTGAAGGGAACCTGTAGCCCGTCATTCCTGGGTATGGTTGGTAAAGGTGAACTCCAGGACGATGCCTCTGTGGAGCAACCAGCATCCAACACACAGGTGCTGGCCGTGTGAGGGAGCCAGATGTGAGGAAGGGGCAGCCATGGTTTGACTTCACTATCACCCATGTTTTTCTGCACTGGGCTTGACTGCTGTCAGGCCTTTCCCATCCACACAAACCCCGTACGTACACAAAGTCTTATTAAGAACGGATTGGTCTGAATGTTGACACATGTATTGGGGGAGGGAAACCTTCTTTTAGCTGAACTCCTTCATCCACCTCTAGTGCCTCTGCTGCCCCAAGAAAGGGCTGTTCTCATTCACTTCTTTCACTGCAGTTAATTACTAAATCCGAGCAAGCCTGTCCTCGGGAGCTGGTAGTTCCCTTAATCTCTCTGTTGCTAGGGCATGCCGACATGCTCCACTGGTACCAGTTCCAGCGTGATGTGGGGGATTGTGGAAAGAAAGGGGAAAGGGCTGATCAAAATAAAAGAAGCTCTTTTTGATGAGGCTGAGAAGTTCACAATGGGGGAAAGCACAGAGTGAATGATAAGGCCTAACGGAGCTCATTAAATTGGGGCAAGCTGAGCAGAGTTATCTTATTTCACTCCCTTTCTCCTGCCACCCCCATGACAGAGAACTCTTTTATCAAGGGGCGTGGGGGGCAGGATCATTTCCTTGAAAAATGTTTGATAGAAATAATAATTTTTTTTTTTTTTGCTGAGAGTTGTGGTAAATGAACCTTTTAACCATTTGTAAAGCAAGCCGGAGCCTCAGCGAAGGGTGCTGCTTAACAGAAGCACCAGCCTTTACAAAACCAGAGCGAGCATATGATTTTAAAAGATTCATGCATTGAAACAAAGTGCTGCCTAGCAAAACCTCACACAGTTCTTTCCTCAGGATCTCTGGCAAGTGCCTCTCCTCTGACTGTGGCCAGCACTTGCTGCCTCAGGACAACAGGGATCCCACCACGGCGTGTCTCCGTGGGTGCAGATATCTTGAGCCAGAGAACGCAGGAGGCTGCAGGATGAGAGGGAAGCTTCTTGGAAGGTCTGTGTTCAACAGAAGAAACCTGGGTACTGCTTAATCCCTCACCGGCAACAAGGACAGGAGCTGAGTGCAGTAACTGACAGAGCATTCTTTCCTTTAATCTGAAAATTAGACAGATTGCTTATCAGAGCTGTGTTTTGAGAGTCCATATGAATGATGGATCACAAAACAGAAGTGAGCAGCTGCCCTGTCCAGCCTCTTGCTCATGAGAGTCACCTTGATGTGAGACTTCTTGCAGGGACAGAAGGGGGTGGCTGGACTTCTCGGGGTGCTGGGGAGGGGGCAGTGGCGGCAAACAGCACGTTTTCTCTGCAAAACTCTGACAGCCTTAGCTAGACAGTTTCCACAGATTCTTGCTGGCTTCACTTGATCCTTTCCTCTGTTGGCCCCAAAGGTGGCTATTTTTTTGGAAAGCCACCTTATAGTTGTTATGAAAAAGCAATCCATTATTGTAAATAATTATGTTAACCTCCCTTGCCTGGAGGTCCTTCTCCCCACCTTAATACCTCCCTCTAGCCAAGAATTCTCCTCTTGCTGCACAGGTGAGGCACACGGACTGCTCACTTCTGCTGCAAGGGATAAAGTTAGCTATTTCCAAAGATAAGGTCAGCCTTTAAATGTGCAAATACATTTTTATTAATTTCTCCTCCTGCTTCTAGTACTTTCCCCTCCCCTCCAGCCATAGGAGCACACAGGGATCCTTGCTCCCTGGAGAGCGCCAGATTTTCCACATGGCAGCTTGGTTTGAGTACAGCTTTACTGTTTTAATCTCTTTCAGGTATCAGCCCATCTTCTGCAGGCTGTGGTAAGACAATCCTGTTTTTTGCTGAGGGATTTCCTCTGAAGAGGGATCAGGTGTTTGGCATCTAGCACATCCCCCACTCTCATTTCTCCGTCCGCCAGTCTTTCTATCACAGCGTTTGCCAGTGGGACTGTAGCCAAAGGTATGATGGGGTGGGGGGGATGTCACAGTTGTCCCTTACTTTGCCTGGCTGACCATGCTAACAAACAGGCTGGTTTTGCTAATATAGTCTGAATCAGTAAATGCATTCTTCACATACACGTCAGTTTAGATAGCAGGACATACTGGTAGGGAGAAATGTTGTTTGCTAGGGACTTTTCGTTAATGTTGGTCCTCATATATCCATGTGTGTGGGTGCACAAAACTTGACTGTTGTTTGGGGGTTTAATGCCCACCACTGTCTCTGTGCCAGCTTGACAACACACCTCTCTCCCTTCTTTCAAAGCATGTAGTTTTTTTCCCTTGTTTCTTGACAAGTAGTCTCTGATGAGTCCGTATAAACACTGGAAATGTCTCTGTCATGTTCTCTCGCTTTTAAGATGTGATACATAATGTGCCTCTGTGTGTCAGTCTCTTTACACATCAGTCACATGGAAAAGAAGTAAGGCAAGACAAAACAAGATCCAACGGCTGAAAGCACAACAAATTCAGACCAGAAGGCACATTAAGAGTGGCTAAGCAGGGGGATACTTTGCTGTTGGTGCAACTTGCCCAGGCCGAGGAGAGCTAATTTTTCTACTGTGGAAAATTGTCATGCTAAAGTTGGATAACAGCTCTGTTAGACGAGACCAACACAGCCCTTATGGTTTGCTCTTTCTAGTGTTAACCTCTAACAATCCGTAAATATTGTGTAAGTAAGTTTCCATATATTACCATTTATCAGAGGCGTGTTCTGTTACTTGCTTTCTGATCCAAATTGCTGCTTTGGTTTAACAGCAGATAGCAGCAGTGAACGTGGTCTAGGGTCTAGAAGGTATCTGGGGTCTCGGGCTTAACTAAAACCCATGCAAGGCTGTCCTCTCCTCTCTGATAACTGGCTGACACTGCAAAATGCACAGGAACCCTAAAAACAAAAGCAGCAGAATGGGAAGGAAGGCGACTCACAGCTAGGCAAGGGGCCAGCTTTCTCTGTGTTTTCCTTTGAGCCTCCACTTCTGGAAGTCCCTGCTTGCATGGCCTTACTATCAACTGATGCTGTAGCTGTTCGTTTATGGTGAATCATAACTAAGGGAACCGAAGCGCTATCTGAAATTCGCTTCCTCTTGGGCAACAGAAAGACTGTCTGAACTCCTTCCCCTTTTGGCTGCTTATGCTGCTCTTTTGAAAGAGCACCATTATAGCAGTATAACACTGCTGGTTTTACAGCGCTGCTGCTACAGCTACGGCTTCCTCAAATAGCAAGCTTTTGAGTATCTTTACTGATGAGAAGAATATGTGACGATGGAAGGTAAGCTAGAGTTTCTGTGCAGGCAGTTTAGCATGATTACGTTACTAGTGAATTTTGAGTTTTCCATACGTATGAAAACAAAAACATGTTCCCTACTCCCTCAGCCTAGTCTGTTCTGCCTTCAGGCTTGGAAGGCCAGCAGGGAGGGAAGCCAGCAAAAAAAAGTACCCAAGTGAGAAAAGACATTTTACTAATGATCAGTTGAGATGAATTTGAAGAATACTTCTGTCTATAAACATTTCCAGCATTTCTAACATTTGGGACTATGTAAAATTCAGATATGGGTTAGAAGATTTTGTGATTTGCACCCACCACTTACGGTAAGGACAGGAAGCTAAACAAAAGCTGACCAGCAGAAACTGGATGTTTCCAGGTGGAGCCTAACAATCAGTAAGAGGTAGAAACAAAGGTCAGGCTTCTGATATTTCCTAGACCAAGATAAACCAATGGTGATTCCATTAAAGCCACTTACTTAGTAATTAAAGGCATATTATGCTGGACCTTGGGCAAGTTTTAATGATGTAGAAAACACATTGGAGAGTACAGCAACGACCGTCGTCTATCCAAAAACCAGAGAGCTCATGAGAGATGTAATCAACCCGGAGAAAGTATCAGCTCTTCTTTGATTTCAGCCTCAGGGAAAAAAATAATGTAGAAGCTGATCTAGATATGTGAGGACAAAATCACAAAGGTCAAAACGGTAAAATGGGATCCAATTAGCAAGAGACTTCAAGGTAACAAGTAGTCTTTCCATCACTACTTTAGCAGCACGAGCAAGACCCAGGCAACTGAAAATATGCTCTCCAGTGGGGAAGAAAGGCTATGGACAGTTCACGATGGGAGTACCAGGGTGTTTCCTACCTTTTTTGCTTTTTTTTATCGCTTCAGACAAACATTGCAATCGATGTCAATGACAGAGGAAGATGAGATCACAAAACTAGAACAAAGACTAGATCAGAAGATCCTTCAGAGAGTGTTCAAGTCAGTTGGGCCAGGTGAATTTCATCCTAGGGCAACTGCTCCAGGCAGCTATTTAACTGCAAAAGCTCTGGGCGTAACCTCATTTAGCTTCTGGGATGTTATGGAGCCCAGAGATCGTACTTGGAAGCCTGGAAAAGCGCAGACGTAGTTCCTGTCTTTAAAAGGGAAAAAAGGAGGAGCCAAGGATTACAGATTGTTCAGTTTAACTTCAATTCCCGGAAAAATACTGGAACAAACAATCAAACTTTTGTAAGCACCTAAAACAAAACAAAGAGACGAATAATGGCCAGCTTAGATTTGTGAAAAACAAAGTGTGTAAAATGGGTCAAATTTCCTTTCATGACAGGGTAAAAAAGCTTTGTTGATAAGGGAGAAGCAGTAGTAGTCCTATATGGTGAGGGTGGTGAGGCTTTTGTCATGGTGCAAATTAAGGGAACCCGTGGTAGATGGAGCTGGACTGGAATGATGATTGGAATACCACACAGAGAGAATAGTTATTAATTATACTTTAAAAAGGGAAAGGTGGATCAAGAAGAGTTGCTTGTGAGTCTATACTGGGTCAGTCTGATTTAAGGGGATTATGAATTGCTTGGACAATGGAATAGAGAATATCAAGTTCTGGGCTACCACAAAGCTGGAAGGGGCCTACAGGTATGCCAAAATATAAAGCTACAATTAAAAAGTATTTAGACAAATGATGTTAAAAATAGGATTTATTTCAGTAAGGGCAGTTCTCACTTTCTATACATGGGCATCACCAGGAACAATTAAGTCTATTTATTTAGAGTGGTGAATTTTTTTCCTAAGTAACAACTCTGCATAAAAAGATCTGAGAGATATTCCAGTCACAATCCAAATATGATTTAGCATTGCTAATGCTAAAAGGGCAAATGCCCTACTAGTATGTGTGCATAGGCATGTACCCTACAAATAATCCTTCTGCTCATGTCTCTGTGAAGCTGCAGTTGGAGTATGATGTCCAGTCATGGGTGCTGTGCTCAAGACGAGGTCCAGAGGACACCTGAGGAATAATCAGAGGTCTTGAAAACTAGAGCTAGGAGGGAAGAATGAACAAACTGACTTTCTTTAGTCTAGAGAAGACTGAGGGAGATAGGCTTACTGCTGTCAAATATGTGAAAGGTGGCTGGGAAGAAAAGGGGAATAAATTGTTCTCTGTATCCATGAGGGATAGGACAAGTAATGAGCTTAAATTACAGAAAAGGAGACTGAGGTTGGATGTCAGAAGGAGGCAAGCAGTAAGGTTAATGACACACATAAGTATCTGAGGAGGTTGTGGAATCGCCATCCTGCGTTTAGCAAGATGTTAGACAAGCATTTGCCAAGAGTGACATAAGTATAATGATCCTGCCTTGGGACACGAGTCTGGACTAAGTGATCTTCTGAGATCGCTTCTAGCCATATAAATCTCTGATTCTCTCCTGGCTGCTGGAGGAAGCAAGGCTGACATTGTGGAGCACTGCAAGTACTCCACATTTGTGGATTGCAATGCTGTCATGTGTGAGTGAGAGCCAAGAACACTCCTGCAGGAGCTGTATACGCTGCTTTCTGGTTTAGAGGGAAAAGGTTGGATTGGCAGGGAAAGTCACCAAAGACTAAGAGACATCCTTAGATTATGAGAATATAGTCCTGCATGTTCGATCTCACATTTAAATGTCTCTGGTCCTCATGTAGTGAGGACATGTGACACTAGCCTTGAAAGCATGGATCAGTATAAACCAGTCTGTTATGCTGAAGCTCTGTCATTCTTGCCTGTTCCTAGGCTCGCACACTAATCACAGCCTCCTATAGAGCCAAGCAGAGCCGGCTGTCCTGCTCTGTGTAATTCAAGACTGCTCTCTTCCATTTCGGTGGGAACCAGAGGCCAGTTTAGCCTGCAGCCCTGGCACTGGTGACGCAGGCTGGCACTCACATTGCTAAAGCTGCCACAGTCTCCGTCAGACACTGGGGAATAGAAATGAGAGCAATTGTTTTTTATCTGGAGTCCCCACAGGCCATTAGGGACAGAGCTTGCTAAAGATTATTTTCTGCAAACACTTCCAGAAGTTTGTGTTTCTCTAGGAATTCAAAGGAAGATAAGTAGAAAAGAGTACAAGCAGGAAGGACAGAAATACTATTTTTTTTTTTCAGTTTCTAAAGACAGCTTTTACAAACAGCAGTATATAAATAGAAAAAAAAAAGAAGGCTTATTTTAAAGAGGTGGCTAACCCAATGTCCCTTGAAAAAAATAGCAGAGAGCAAACACTGAAGTCCTTTAACTCTGTGTCATAATTTATTGCAGGTTTCCAATTGTGAAATCTCTCAGCGATGTGGGACAGATGTTATGGTGAGGAAAATAAAACAAACAGACAACGGGATGGGAAACACAGAGAAGATGAAATGACACCGTGTTGTAATCCTTATGGGAAATCTCTGTACGGCTTTCCAAAATACTGTGCTGGTGAGCAATTAGGAAGCGAGAGGAGCTATATAAACAGAGCCACTAGAGGTCTGTCACCCTTCCCATGCAGTTGCCGTGGAGAGCTTGAGTCTCAAGGGCAGCTTTGGCCAGGGGACTATTTCTGCCCACCCTCTTCTAAATGATCCCTTTAGTATTCTCTCCATAGCTATTTGCGTAAGAAATGCACACAAATGGAGGTTTTTCAGTGCTTGTTTCCGTTCCTATGGCAGTAGATCAAAGGCAATAACAATACAGAGTTAATTGATTCAGGAGAAAGAATTCCCACTTGCAGCGGTCTGAACCCAGCAGTGGAGGGAAGGCGTCAATCATAAGGGCAAAGGTGCCGAAGCTGGCATGGGTATGTGGGTGGTTGTTGTTTTTTTTTCTCCCGACTCAGGAGTTCAGGAGGGGAGTTAAAGAGTAAATGTCACTTGAGCTTCAGAAAAAGTAGGGTTTTATATATAAACAGCAATTTATAAGTGTTCATGAACCATCCAGCTGCAAGAAACCTGGATAAAAACTGGGCCTAAAGTCTTGTAAAAAAGAAACCTCTCCAAGGCAATTGTATGTCCCCGTCCAGGTCAAGTTTGGAGAACATCCCTCTCAGCCTTACTCTGAGCACCCATCCCCACATCAAAGACCAGTGGTGTCCTCAAAGGCAGAAAAATCTGCCAAAGGGAAAGTTGGGGAGGATCTCACCTCCACCTGCAGCCTTCTAACTTTGTAAATCACAGGAGCAGAGGGGATGAAACTATTGGGAAGAACCAAGAATTATTCGCTGGTACACAGAGGAGTGTGGGCACAAATCCTTGGACAGAGATAACAATAAAGAAATGAAGAAAGGCCTTTTGGGAGGTAGAGCAAGGGGCTGGCCATCAGGACACCTGGGCTTTCTAGAATGCCCTAAGGACCTGAATGAAAGAAAAGAGAGGAAGTTGGTTGATTTCACTTGAAACAGAATTACCATGATAGCAATCTGATGCAAACCTAGAATGGGAGATCTTAAGGAGGCCAGCCGAGAACGAAAAAGTGGAAAGAATGACTACTTGCCTATCAAAAATATATTGTTCCTGAGTGGGAATAGTACAGGAGAAAGGACTACTCATGAAGCAAAATATTAGGGAATTCTGCAGATGTTAAATGAATTAATTTCTTCTGACAATGTCTTCAAAAGGTCATTTTTTCTCAAACAAATGTTCTAAAATAATGTTTCACTCCTATCAGTGTCAAAGCTCCTGTTGACTTCTCCTTAAACAACTGCAGAATATGAAAGGTGAAGTCAGTTTAAGAATCTGTTATCCTTTTGCCCTATATACCCTTAGTTTCCTCTTCATATGCAGCTCACCTAACCTGACCTGCGTTTCTTTCTTGACACGGGGGAAGTGACCCACACGTTCCTTTGTGTGATTTCTGCACGTGTGCTCTCAACAGACAGCACTGCTGAAGTGGATCTCATAGACAACATGTTGAACCCTGTGGCCAGTATGTAGTTTGGTGTAAGACACCACATACTTCCAGGGATGAATCTGCCTACCTGAAATTGCAATGAAGCCATTTTTGCTTTAGGCAAAACAGGGACATGGGGCTCATACCCAGCTAGGGCAAACTGATGATTTGTCTACCACTCTGTAAAATAGTCATTAACTAGAAAAATCAGATAAAAAAAGACTCACTTAGATATGATGGCCTTGTCTGCTGCAGGTATCTTAATAATATTTGCAGAAATACACTGCACAAATTGATTTAGAAATTGTTTCCTACCTACAGCCTGTCTCATCTTTGAACTCCAGCTGACACCATCCCAATGGTACAAAACGTTCCGGCTCTGACACACGAGAAGGGATCACTACATTACAACATCTTACAGCCAGTCTTGTGGGTTTTACCTGGAATCATGCATGCGCTTCCCAGCACCGCACGTGGCAAACGTTCTTACCTATACAGAGACCTCTGTGTATCCATTCATTCAGACACACCATCTGTGCCCACACTGGGGCTCACGCCAACCCACGTGCGCATGCGTGTGGTTTCTCATCATATATGTTTGCACTGAAAGAGGAAGGTGAGGAAGAATGGGCCTTTTCATTTCTAGGAAGACCCTGAACCTTCGTGTTCTATATAGCTCTGGAAAAAGGAAGTGCTGCCATGTGGAGGAGAATTTAGGGGGCTCTGAAGAGGATGGCCCCTTCATGCTGGCATAATTTAATTTCTCTATTTGCTGGATATTGCCCCATTAAACCACTTGCAGCATGGCCAAGGACAGGCTATATAAGGCCTGATTGCACTCCCTGTTGAAAGTCAGTAGAAAAACCCTTGACACCTTCAGATTCAGGTTTTTTTGGGTTTATCATGTATCATAGGTTCTTCTGTTTCCTTGGGAGTTGCATTTTCCAAGGTCTTTTGCAAGAGTTCAGTCCCTCTGCTAAGACATTCCAAGAGCTTTCTCATACCATGCTGGGTCAGACCCCAGAACTGCTTGGTCTGGTCTCCCATATAGCATTCCCTTGGGCTGCAGGAGTTGGCAGAAGACTTGCCAAAGACCCAGCTCACACTAGAGCCAGCCAGAGCTGGCTCATACACAGAGCCAGAGTGGGTGAGAGGACAGCTCAGAAGCCATGATCAGGTAGGACCCATGTGCTGTAACAGAAGGAATGGGGTAAATCTCAGCCCCAAGACACTTCCAGAAGGAGGTGAGGTGACGCCTGCTGGGGATGTTGCTTTTGAGATTAGAGATGTTAGAATTTGTTATTTTAAAAGTATTATTTTTGGTATCTTATAGCCAGAGGGTCCTTTTGTCACAGACGCCCCTCATCATTGCACTTCAGACGTTACCAGCGTTTGCCAGCACCATTCTAGGGAGAGTCTTGGGGCTATTTGCTTCATATATCTGGAGCTTAAAGCCAAAATACTTACTGCAACCTGAGCTTTAAAGGTTTTGCATGTTATTAAGAAAGCAAGCTGCAGCCTGCCCTCTTCCCCTCTCCTTTCTTGAGGGTGGCTCAAGTACTGAAAATACAACGTACGCATACCACCTTTTAGCTGGCTTTACAAAAACGTATCTACAACAGTGTATTTTTTATGTTAGTAACACACGGGAAAAGAATGTGTGAAGCCTAGGAAAGTATGCGAAGGCTCGTTCTGTGTTTAATGATACTGAGATACGAGGCTGGCACACCACCCGCTAGTGCGCAAGCTTCTGGCTTTCCGAGCCAGCCTTTAAGAGGAAGGCTGAAGAGCATTTGCCTCCTGTGTGCCATTTGTCTTGTCAGGAATGTGCTAAAAACAAATCGCTGTATACTCGTAGTGATGGCTGGAGTTGGCCCGGTCCCCATGTGAGTGAGATGAAGGCATTCTGCTTCTTGTGGTCCCTGATAAGGTGGAACTGTCTGTTAAGGATGGCTTGGATTTCTCTCAGGGGCATCATTGGGAAGGGCAGGC
>NW_010133650.1:112338-114315 GCF_000699245.1 Pterocles gutturalis | reverse complement strand
CCCTACACTGTGAAATTCCATGCCTTAGAACATCAGGAATTATTTTGTTTTTACCTTAAATTTGAGTTTTCTGGGGAGGAAAAGGGTCCTGATAATTTTTTTTTTTTTTTTTAAAGCATAAGTGCAGTGTTCCAAGAAGTATTTTTACCTGCAAGATAGTGATTTACACTCTCAGGTAGATCTTCAGCTTAGAATATATTTTCTTGAAATCTGTGCTTTTCCTCTACTGTTACCATCTTCCTTTGCAACCCCAGAAAATCTGGGGTGGTATGTTCTTGAAGTCTGCTCTAAAATAATCATCCGGCAATGGCCGACGTCTTACCCTAGCTGCGTTTAAACAACCAGGGCAATGCAGTAGATGCTTATGTGAGCAATATTCAGCCACGTGTCTGTGCTCCAGATACTAGGTTGCTTGTGAAGCTGGCAAGTCTCCAAAGCTGGGGTAGCATTCCTGTTACCACTTTCCCATGCCAGCTATCTCAAGGAGCTGTTACAAGAGGTGTTAATCCGGGTGCAAGGGGAACTTTTGCTGTGTCCTTCCCCTCACCATGCTCCGGCCATCTCTCTCAATGAGGAAAACGCTATTAGAGTGTTAGGTCATCTTGGTGCTTCCGTAAACTCCCCTTTTCTTGACCGATCCTCCTGTAGCTTGCTAGGCTGATTCCCAGGTCCTGGTGCACCAGGGGTTATGGCTAAGTGTACAAAATAAAAGGCAGAGAAATGAGTGGCTAGGTTGCAAAAGCATGTTCTGTTGACTAGACGTTTTGTTTCGCAAGGCTGATGACACAATCTGAATCATACTGTTCCTCTCACACAGAAATCCCCTTCTGCTATAGTTATGCCTTGCATACCTAATAGCTTAGTAATCAGCATAAAGCAACTTCTCTGCAAAGCTGGGGAAAACCATATGTCCCGTGGCAGAGAGTGGCCAAATGCCACCGTCTTCAGCTTTGGCCTCATGCTGACGTCTCGGATATTGACACCGTGATAATAATTATGAGAAGTTACAGTGGAGAACGATTGGATGCAAGAAGTCCAGTTATGCCTCCCTTGGACAGCCAAGACTAACTGGAATGTCCTGTTAATATTTTTGTTACTCCGTGAACCTTTCTGGGAGAGTGGCAGCAGCGTAACAAAAGCAGAGAGGTTGTGGGATGGTTCGACCCCACCTGCTGCTCCTTAGGGGCTCGTTTGATTCGAGGCGCTGGAGATGGAACCATCTCCATCTCCACTGTGGCTCACACCTGACATTCACGTCTATCTTAGCAGGTGAGCAAAGGCTTTCTGGAGCAGCCTAGGCGCTGGTGGGCTCAGAGTCCTCATGCCCCCGCCATCGGTTCAAGGTATACAAGGCACACAAAACCAGCACCATTTTCCTTACCACCTGACGGAGCCTTCCCAGTGTCCACATGCCACGGTCGCATGTGAAACCCAACTGGGGGTCACCACTTTGGGAAAATGGGTGGAAGGGAGCGGGACAGCAGGAGCTGAGAAGTTGTTGGTGTCTGATGGGTAGGTGGCCAGGAGTTGCCGGACACTATTTGGCAACTCAAATGCAAGTGTTGCAGTATGCAGCAGAGGTTTCAGGTGCTGATCAGCAGTGCAATGTGGGACAAAGAAGAAAATTTTGGCAGCGTATGGGAAAGATTCAGGCTGTGCGGCAGTGGGAAGAGCTGTCTGAGGAAGATCTTTAGGGTGCAAGCTACAACAATGGGAAATTGCCACCTTTTCTCTTGGGTGTCGGAGAATATAGGGGCTGTGAGCGCTGTAGTTCAAGCTTAGGGGTTTAAGTCACTCGATTCAGTGCATTTTCATAAGGCAAGTCTATACCAGCAACTCCCAGGATGGTTTAACTGTGTCCAAAACACTCCTGCAGAACAGGAGGAGCATTTCCAACAGCTCCTTGAAGGCAGGTAAAGAAGTGAGGTTGGTGTGGCCCCATAGCCACAGGTACCAACCACACTGGCACCAGCGCCT